>NC_048307.1:55804870-56000721 GCF_013100865.1 Trachemys scripta elegans
GGGAGTCTTAGGTAGGGGGTGGGGTTCTGGAGGGCAGTTAGGAGCAGGGGTCCCAGGAGGGGGCAGTCAGGGGACAAGGAGCGGGGGGTAGGGGACTGGGAGTTCTGTGGGGGAGCTGTCAGGGGGCAGGAGTGGGGAGAGGGATCGGAGCAGTCAGGGGACAGGGAGCAGAGGGGTTTAGATGGGTTGGGAGTTCTGGGGGGGGCTGTCAGGGGGTGGGGAGTGGTTGGATGGGGCGTGGGAGTCCCAGGGGTCTGTCTGGGGGTGGGGATGTGGATAAGGGTTGGGGCAGTCAGGGGACAAGAGGCAAGGAGGCTTAGATAGGGAGTGGAGTCCCGGGGGGCAGTTAGGGGCAGGGGTACCAGGAGGGGGCAGTCAGGGGACAAGGAACGGGGGGAGGGTTGGGGGTTCTGGGGGGGCGGGAAGTGGGAGGGGCAGGGGCGGGGCTAGGGCGGGGCTCCTCCCGTCCTCTTTTTTGCTTGTTGAAATATGGTAACCCTATATTTATAGTCATATAGCCTTCTTCTGGATTGTTGTATGTGCCATACAACAATTTGTTAATGGGGATTAACTGAACTCCAGGAGAACAATTCTTAAATGAGGATATCTGAACAGGCTGTCCAAATCCTGTTTTTGCTTAAACATATTGTCACTTTGGTACATGAATGGGCATCTTACATATCTAAATCCTGATTTGAGTGTCCGGATGGGGGACTGGGATATCTTAAGACACCTATGTAAGAAGAGTAAGTCCCCAGTCTTTACTTGGTAGAACTTGTTCTCTTTAAATCAGACTCTCTCTGACAAGTCTGTAGCATTGTAATCCAGTTATTAGATGAGTTATGATCATAATAGACCCCAGATTTCCAGTTTGGCTGTTGGTCCTGTCATGTTACATTAATAACTCCCATTCAGGTGGATAATGCTTTATAATATTCTTCAGTTGTGGGTATTTCCTCAAATTTCATTTTCTAAGTATTATAGCTTTAGCTGTCTGTCACTTACTTCCA
This sequence comes from Trachemys scripta elegans, assembly GCF_013100865.1. Taxonomy (NCBI): domain Eukaryota; kingdom Metazoa; phylum Chordata; order Testudines; family Emydidae; genus Trachemys; species Trachemys scripta. The sequence goes on from NC_048307.1 coordinate 55,805,881, forward strand.
CTATCAATGCAAACTTGAAATTCTGTAAATTAACATTAATAAATTAATGTTAAAATAAATTAAGAAAACATGTGTCCAGTAATGTCTGTGTTAGTAGTGGAATTGAAGGCCTTTCAGCCCTGGTCTACACTGGGGGGGGCGGTGGAGGGTCGACCTAAGATACGCAACTTCAGCTAAACAAATAGCGTAGCTGAAGACGGCGTATCTTATGTCGACTTACCTGGCCCTGAGGACGGCAGCGAGTTGACCGCTGCCGCTCCCCCGTCGACTCCGCTTCCGCCTCTCGTGAGCTGGAGTTCCGGAGTCGACGGGGAGCATGTTCGGGGATCAATTTATCCGAGTCTAGACGAGACGCGATAAATCGATCCCTGAAAGATTGATCTCTATCTGCCGATCCGGTGGGTAGTGAAGATCTGCCCTTAGACTCTTTTATGGAGTCCCCCTGGAAAATCTAAATTCTAATATTGCTTTAGCATCTGTCTGCAGTTGAATCAAAGTCTCAACTGCTTTGCATTGGTCAACTCCCTTATCTCCTTCCATACAAGTAAGACTACTTGGTTTCCAGCTCTAGCTATGTATGAAATATGTGGGCAACTCAGCCTAACTTGCACTTTCTACACAGTCTTGTCCTGTGACATCTAAATCAAAGGCTAAATGTTTTGCCCCTTTGAGGAGAAGGAGGGCCTGGAGTTGTGGCAGCTCTTCTTCCCCGCTCCTCCTGGAGAGGAGTACCTTTAGAGACCACCCCTTAGTATCAATGCTATAGCTGCTGCTGCTCATCCTACTTGCAGGAAGAGCGTGAGGCCTAGAAACTCCTCAAACTCCTCCTCCTCTTTTCACTTCAGATTCCTCTGCCTGGTGAGTCCTCAATTCATCAGCCAATGAAGAGGCATGGGAGAGCACTGCTCCCCTAGGCCAAGAGGTAAGAAGAGGATAGAGTGGTCTCCTGTTCTTTAGCTGGATTGCTTCCCCCTGCTCCCACTGTCCCCTTTGCATCTTTATGTAAGCCCAAACTCCGAAAATTGATCAGACATGGAACATGACAGTTAATCAAACTGATAAACAAACAATGCAGGTAGAAGAATCATTTGCACCCAACATCCTGCGTAAATAAAACTGTGGAGTGGGACTCATAATTATTTAAAGGAGTCACTGGAAAAACTGTAGTCTTCATGCATAGAGGCTAAGTAGTAAATAAAGACACATTTATGAGTGCAGGTAATATATTGAACAGAGAGGTGGCATAAAGGATCTCTGCAGGTTATGGATTCTGCATAATGGGGTTCTGATCTCAGTCATAGCCTCTACAAACTAACATATAACATACACAATAAATATGTGACCGCAAACATTAAAGGAATGAAGTAAACCCAAGGTCCCTTCTGAAAACAGCAATTTCAGTAAATGACTACTATAAATAATTTAAAAATTAAAGTCTCATCTAAATGATGAAATAGTTAGATCTAACATTAGGATAGTATAGAATTGCATATGAAATTGAGCATAACTACCATCAAAGGGGATTTTTGTATAAAAGCCACATCTGACTGACTAATGTCCAGCTGTATCTTTTTATATTAGGCTTTATTTCTTGGAGTATATAGCCATCTCAAATCTAATTTACTATACTGAGTATATGCTCACCAAACCAATTGAATGTTATTCTAACCCAGTTCATTTGTTACATGCTGATGCATTTTTCAGTTCAGCCAAGTGTGCAGTAATCAGAACTGACAGTCTTTTTAAAATAAATAAATTAAAAAATTTAAATGCTCTTTCACATACTTGAACCAATATATTTACTGTCATTCTTTTTTACAAATTGATATATTTCCATTACAGTCATATCATTACCCCTGCTTAAAACATTTCTGATCTAATCCCAGTATTTTAAAAAATGATTTGGCTTTGATAGTTGTGATGTTCTGACTCTGTGGATATATGTTCACCCATATTAACGTATTTCACTACACATCAGCACATATTGTACCATATTAGTTTAACCATCCAACATAATAAAATTTGTCTGGTCTCAAACAGAAAAGCATTTATAGACATTAAGAGAATGTAGTAAGCTTCTTTACTATCATAGCTATGTACAGTATCTAGCTAACGTCGTCCGTGGAGCTTTATGAAGCTCCCCCCACAACTCTTGATAGTGTGGGCAGTTCAGACATTTGTTTCCTGAGACTATCATGTTTTCTTGGAAGGAGTCTTGGACTATACCCTACCGAGTTGCCATATCTGAAAATCAAGCTAATAAGAGTGAGTTTAAAGGAACTTGTGTCCCCTACAGTAGTACTACAGAGTCAAGTTTTTGCCCTGCTGACTGACTATTATCCGTCCAGGGAAAAATTTGTCCCTGACTCAAAGATACAAACTATTTCTAGCCTACAGCTACATTTTGGTATGGAGGCAGTCAGTGAGAGGGGCTAAGCAGTTCAGAAATCACCTTTCACACTGCCACCTGGAAATAATAACAAACTGGCAATATTTTGCAATCCTAAGATCTCAAAACAGTTTACAGACCTTAATACGAAGCCCCACAACACCACTTTGAGGCATGCAAGTATTCCCTTTATACATACGGGAAATCGAGACACAAAAATTAAGTGACTTGCCAAAAATTATACAGAGGATCTGTGGCAAAGTCAGAAATACAATTTAGTTTTCTAGATTTCTAAGAATAGAACCTGAATCTGAGTCGTGTTGCATAGCCCTGCAACAATCCTTGCCTGGCAACCGAGCAAGAGGGTTGTCCCTTGTACCAGCAGACTGTCAGGGCTCCACAGCATATATCAGAAGTGGGGGAAGGGTTCTGCTCCTGAGAAAAATGGGATTACGAAGGGAATGATCTGAAATGCTTTGCAGTTCCTTGATGTGGATTTTCTCTTGGAGTTGCCATGGCAGGCCGGTAGCCCTGCTGCCACTATGCCAGCATTCTCCTTAGGACTTGCGTGGCCTAAAAGGATGACGGGAGGGAATCTGTCAAAGTTATGGTTCCCTTTCTCAGATCTGAAATATCCATTTCTGTGAGGCCGCTCACCACTCTATTGATTTTTGCATGCCATTGAGTGCCCCCAACTCCCACTGTGGTCAAAGGGTGTTGAGGCCACTCTGCAACTTGTAGGAGACACCCTTCATGTTCAAGGGTCAGGCCGATGAGGGCCCTACAAAATCAGAATAAGGTGATACTAAAAATAGAATCAAGCCCTCTTTCTTATTTCTATAACACTCAAATTAAACTGCTTTTGTGACCTGGAGCTGGGATTTTAGCTTTCGTTTATGCATATTGTATGAAATTCACCACTGTGCATAGGGCCATGATGAGTACAGCCCTGCAAATCCGCAGGTATCCGCTTCATCGTGGATGTGGATATCCAGGGACCATTTTTGCGGATAGTGGATCGGATGCAGATACAACTGCGCAGGACTCTACTCACCCACTCGCCACTCCGCTTCCTGTTGAGCAGCTTGGGCCCTTCGGGCAGCACCAGCGTCCCCACCCTTGCCCGGCCCAGCAGCACTGGTTGCACTCCCAGTCCCGGGCCTGGACTGCTGGCAACTGGGCAGCAGGGCCCTGGCACCCCACCTCTCTACCCCACTGTGATGCAACACACACTGCTGTTTCCATGTGCCAGGGCTCGTGAGCCCCCAGGAGCAGCATGTGATGCGATGCCCCTTCCCACCAGTCCTCCCCCTCTGCACCGCTTCTTCTCCTCAAGACCCCGCCCCTGTGCTGCCCCTTACCTCCAGTCCCCACCCTCGCGCTGCCCCTTCCCTGCAAGACCCCACCCCCACAGTCGCCTCACCCCCCTCCCCTGTAGCTAGCCCTTGTGAGATGGCTTGCTTCTGCAGGTGTGGATGTGGATACAGGTAAAAGACAGCTAGTGGCTCGCTGGTTGGATCGTGGATTGATCCTAGCGGATGCAGATCGGATGTGGATCCACATTTTTGTATCTGCGCAGGGCTCTAATCATGAGGCCTATGCATCACTTACATCCCCTTAAGACCTATTTTGAATGCTTGAGAAAAACAATATAGACCTGGTTTATCTGAACTACTTTTGTTTCAAACACATAGTGGCTGCACTATGGATTGGGTGTCTTCTTTTAATGTAGATGACATTTTTGGGCACTTTTTATCTTCAATCAGTAACGTTCAAGGAAACATCTAGCCTGCTGATTATTTTCTTTGTGATTTATTTAGGAGAGGGTTGAAAAGGAATGAAAGTGTTTCTCTGATTCCTTACAGGTGTGCAATGGTTTAGAACAGCCAAGGAAACAACAACGTTCTGACCTAAATGGACCAATTGACAACAATAATGCACCAGAGGTAAGCACCTTACGCCCGTATTCTCCCTCCTGCCCCAAAAATTCTCCCCACCATGGGCAGCAAATATTTCATTAAATGGGGAGGATGACCTAATCTCTCTCTCGCTCTCTCTCAAGTAATAGCAGCTTCCATGACTGCATGTTTCTTGCGGCTCACAAAGCTTCCATGAACCAGTAGCGGCAGCAGTCACTTTTTATAACAGCCCATTTTATAAACACAGTCCTAAAATGTTCAGGTGATATAAGGAGACTTCAGAAATTCTTGTTTTGGGGGCCATTGGAAAGTAAGGGCAGCATCAGAATGTGGCTGGTTTCCTCTCCATCTCTTTCTTGTGTGAAATTGCTGCATTTGGTATCAAAGGATTACTAAAATTCCTGTAGGAATAATATATCTGTGAATAAACCCTACCAACTGATCCACACATCACATTGTTCACAGCTGAAGGCCCAACTGATTCACAACCTTACAAGTAGCCTCTGTGGTGAGCTGTGAACCTGCTCAGTCAGCTGCGAAAAAGATGCTGTGATAGACATCAGAGATGGGCTAGAGGCACTGAATAATGGAGCAAAGGAGGAGTCTAAGAATGCAGCGAGTATGTGCTTGGGGCCAGGCATGAGGACTTAAAATCTGAGGGGTCTGTTATCTCAAAAGTGCACAAGGGAGTTATGGTAGTAGTAGCCTGTAATGTAAATTAAGACTTGCCCATACAAAAAGCCCTCTTCCATCATTGGGGAAATTAACCCCTATATTGGAGACCTTAATGCTCAAACTGGTATAACATTGCCAACAAGGGAGTCTATGAACTGAACTTCCATTGAGTAGTATTAAAGTAGCATCTAGGACCCCCAACTAAGATAAGAGATTATGCTAGGCACTGTACCAATACAGAGAGGGTTCCAATATAGACCATGACTCTAGTTTTGTTTAGTATACCTCTACCCTGATATAACGCAACCTGATATAACACGAATTCGGATATAACGCGGTAAAGCAGTGCTCCGGGGGGCAGGGCTGCGCACTCCGGTGGATCAAAGCAAGTTTGATATAACGCGGTTTCACCTATAACGCTGTAAGATTTTTTGGCTCCCAAGGACAGTGTTATATCGAGGTAGAGGTGTATTTTATTTTTTTAATTACAGACCCATGAAATTAATTAATGGTATTTAAAAACATTGTACTGTCTAAATAGCAGCCATGTAAAACCATAAAGAGAAAATTAAATATTTTTTTAAGAATTCAGTCTAAAAATGGATCTTTCATTATATTAAATATAATAAAAGTTATCCTTTATGGTCTGAACTTGATTTTGCTGTTTTGATAGTTATACAGTGCATTATTTTTACTTCCCAACAGACAAAGAAAGTGTCTTCGTTTCCAAGTTTTGTTGATGGTAAGTAAATTTGACTGTATTCTAAGGTTACAGTAATATAAAACAAAATACTAAAAAACCCACAAAAAATCCAAGATTTTGCAACTGTAAAGTTTGAGTAAGAAATAAGCATAATATATTTATGCACAACATATACCTTATGTATAAGCCGGTAAAGTTCTCACCATGTTCTCAACAGAGCATATATGCAGTGAATAATGTTCAAACCTATCCCTTCTTTAGGTTCGGCTTAACCGAGCTATCCGTAAAAAACACAATGTAAATTTCAGCCTAAACTTTGTTCCCAAACTTGGCTGGTCCTTGAATTTTCTCTGCAGAACAAGTCAGTCTCAGACTGTAATTCACTCTTCTTCTCACAAAGAGTCTATCTGTTCTCATATCTTGGTTGGAGCTAATTGAATCCATGTGAGAGTTTGAATCGGAAGTAATGATACTGCTTCCATGCATATTCAGACAGCTGATACAGGAAGGCTCAACACAGGAGGCTGCTATCTTTAAATATGCTGGTCAATTTAGTTTCATTATTCACATTGTTCCCCTTAAATGAGGGAAAATGTCTAGCCTGATTCAGTAAAATATTTGTACATATGCCTAACTTTAAGCACATAACTTCAGTCTGACTACTCAAAGTTAGGCCTAAAGTTAGGCACATCAGGCTTAAGCACTTTGCTGAATGAAGGCTTTAGGTATCACTTTAATAACCAGCTTAAACACTGGCAAATGACGTTAATAGACTTTAAAACCAAAAGGGACCATAATGATGATCTAGTCTGACCTCATGTATAACACAGAATGTCAAGTGATTCCTGCATCCAACCCTGATGTCTGGTTGAGCTAGAATATCTCCCTTAGAATGAATGTCATCTACACAATCACTTTTTTGCATATCAATCATATTTTGATCACAGTGGGTACAAGGTTCACTTAGTTGCATCCTTTCTGTTTATCCTGATCTTTTCCAGACTGACAACCTTGATGATTTCTTTATTAAAAGATTATCTTTTACTGGAAAGAAAAAAAAAAATCAATACTCCTCCTCTTGTGAGTTTTGAATGATAGAAGTAATAAATATATGATACTCATCTTTGCAGAAGACAAAAGGGAACTACAGTTTTCAACTGAAAAAACACCCACTTGTCAGAACAAACATGCATATTAAGACCTGGTCCTAAAGGGTTGGATGCCCAGTTTAAATGCTGAAAGATGAGCTCTTCAGGTTTTTATGTTGTTTAGATTAATTTCCCTGCAGATAGCTGAAATATCATCTCAAGCATGACTTGAGAGGATTTTACTTGTTAATTCTATTATGCTGACACATACAGTTCTCTTCCCCCGTAGATCATAGATCTTAAAGAATTCAATTTTTAAGACCAGTCCTTCCCCAAGAACAATGTATTTTCATTTAGAAATATACACTTCTTGGGCAGACTTTTCCCAACTTCCTGATCTCACTGGCTTGAGCATCAGCTTCTGTTTTCAGTAGTCTCCTTGAGAGACTGTGCAAATGGCAAGTTCAAAGGCTACCCGTGACGGTTCGCGGGATTATCCAGGGCTGTGAGGCACCTCTCTAGCACCAGCTGTTCCCTTGAGGAAGCCTTGTCTGTGCCTGCCAGAGGTCAGCTTCCTGACACCCACAGCAATAGGCAGCACAAGTGCTCCCCGCTCAGCCCATGCAAGCTCTGCTGTTCCTCTGCAAGTAGTGATAGGCACACCCTAACTCCCGAGCATCTCTCTGTAATGTCCAGCCCCTGATCCTCTGGACACTCACAGAAGTATTAGACCCACGTTTGCAAAGGAACAGTATGCTGCAGTTTACCGGTTACACCTTTGACCGCTGTGCCACTTAACACGCAGCACTTAGAAATACATGTGGAGGTGCATTCTCTAACAAAGACCAGAGATTCAAATGATAGCAAGCAGAAATATTGAAAACAAAGTGTTACCTGTAAAATAAAATCCTAGTAGAGCCGAAGCTTCCATTGTGAAGTACACAGTACTAAATGTGCCTCTAACCCAACAGACATGTCAGTTTCTCTTGCCAATATGAAAGGAACATGTTTGTCACCTTCTGGTGACTTGCTTCAACTTACAGACCTTAAGAACATAATTTCCTGTAAAGGTACATAACTCCTTTAAATATGCAGCTTACATACATTTCATAATGGTTTAGATGACCAATGTGTTACTGGCTCTCAGGAGACCCCCTCACATGCCACCCGTTAGTGAATTATTGTGCATATAACTGATCTAGGGGTTCTCTGTGCATCCCTTGTGCCCTCTGCCAGTTGGCATCAAGAGTTCCTGAGTTATGCTACTGCCTCTGCTGAAGGAACTTACATTTAACTCTTGGCATTTACTGGCTAACAAGCCCTAAATTGAGGTAAATTAAACACATTCCCTCCAGGCAGAAGAATCAAGAAGGAATGCTGGCACTTGGAAATAAACACTAACAGAATTGTGCAGTGGACAAGGGGAAAGGAGGAGAGGGCAGAGAGACTGTAGAAATTAGATGCTAGAAAGCTAAAATAAAACTTTACAGTGCTTCCATATGTAGTTCAAAACAATTTTTGTTTTTTGGTATTGTGAACATTTTGGTTTTTCTTTCAGTTTTAAAAGTTCACTGCTCTAGTGTTGAAAATGGGATCCATACAGCTTTTAGGATAGCATGAAACACATTTTTTTAAGTTTTAGTAAAATTTGTTTCCTCTGATTTTTTTTTCTTTAGTAGCATAGCAAGAGAGGATGAACTGTCTATTGGGTTTTCACTGTCGTGTAGGCATGGTACCATCACAAAAGTACATGGTACAGAAGGAGTTCATGTTGGCTAATCAGATCGCTCTCAGAATCCAAAGCCAAAATGCCCTGTGTTTTATTACTGCTATTCATTTGTATTGCATTGGGCCCCCGAGACAAGGCACAGGACCCCATTGTGCTGGGCATAGTACTCACACATAATGAAAAGACAGTCCCTGCCATTAACCACTGAACATTTTCCTGTTTCTGCAGTGACCTCTGACAGAGGTACCACATTAGTGCACTAGCCTGCATCCAATTAACTATTTAGGGACACATTTTCAGCAGCACTCCTTAACTGGGGTAACAGCCAGTATTTGCAGTTATATATGGTTGCATATGCAAAGTGTCTGCACATGCAGTTACCTGTCTTGTGGGTGCAAACATACTTTTTTGCAAGCACAATTAAAGGAGCCTATTGAATATTTGGTCTGCTATTATTAGATTTGCATTGGTAACAGATTCCTTCTCTTGAATTCAGCTGATTTTTCATGGAATAACTCATGCCTCCAAGTGCAGTATTGTTGTGTTTTGAGGTTTTTGTTTATTGCTAGAAGAGCCTCATTCTATATGACACTTGCACCCTATAGCAAAGAAATAGTATTGTTAAATGTTACATTGCCAAAATAAAAACCCAGGACATCAAATGCCTTTTTTAAAGAGATACTGTATACACTTAAAATCATATATATTTTTAAAGAAATTATTGTTTTATCAGTAACATCACAAGGCAACATAAAATTCAAACCTATTTTCAAACTAAATTTGTCTTTCTCCAGTTTTGAGGTGTATTCTTTTCCCATTCCTTGCCTTCACTGTCATAGGGGTATGTCTACACTGGCAAGTTTCTGCGCAACAAGTTATACCACTTTTATTAAAGCGCTGGAATTAAACCACTGTTGCGTGTCCACACTGTGCTCCTTGTGACGCTCCTTGTGAGGAGAGACAATGTGTTTTTGGGGACAGAGAGTGTGTCAGCACGCTGTCTTGTAAGTTCAGACAGCGTAGGAAGCAACCAGTCCTGAGGCAGGGGGAGGGGGAAACCCTGACATCAGCCCCCGCCTCCCTCCCCTGGCCCCAGCTCTCTGCACAGCAATCTCACAGACACAGACACACAGACACACACACACACCAGCCTCTGTGTTCAACAGCACGAGCATTCCACATTAATGGTTTGCTTTATGAGACACTTCCGGAGGCCAATTGATTGCTTTCTGTGCAGTATTGTGTTTACACTGCCAATACAGCGCTGGACCCTCTGCGCTGTAAGGCTTACAACTCTCATCAAGGTGGTTGTTTTGCAACGCTGCAACTGAGGAGTTTCTATGCACTAAGTGGCTTGGCAGTGTGTACACCTCGGGAGTTACACTGCAGAAAGCTGCTTCACTATGCAGTAACTTGCCAGTGTAGACAAGACATAGGACTTATATACTTGCTTAGTGTCAAGGACATGCTTATGTGCCTTGCCGAATTGGGACCTTAGCCAAGTATATATGTGAACTGTTACATTTTCAAAAGCTATAATTGTTCTAGAAAAGACCACTCAGGTTAACCAGTTTGACACCTTGCAATTTGCAGTAATGCTCCCTTCATCACTTGCACAGATGTGTTATCTCATCGGAAGGATATCTCCATTTCCTTCTTGATGGAAAACTTTTGGAAGATTTATCCACATAGCATGCTTCCCCTTACCCACTGCCCCTTTGTATAAGCTCTTGATATATAAGATGTTAAAAATGTTGCTGAGGTTGTAATAACAATATAGTCAACCACCATCTGTTGATAGCATAGTGATCTTGCCAATGTCATCCACTAAAGTTTCTCTTTTGAAAAGATGAAGGAGATTTATTAAGGTGAATCAAAATCCTTAAAATAAAACCTTATAAATAAAGCTATTTTAAGAGACACTTTGCTGCCCCTACTGAAGCATTAATAAAATTATTTAAGGGGCTTTTTAAGTAATAATTTACTTCTACAATAAATATGTTTTAAAACAAACTAGCTGAAAGTCATGTTCACTGCCACTAAGCTGCTGGGAACACATGACATGAATTCATGGTTCTTTTTTCTTTTACAACAGTCAGTAATTCCATAGACACCTAAAGTAGGGCAGGGATTATAGCTCCATGCTCCACTTGAGGTGTTAGTGATGTCTTTAAATATAGCAGAGGAAATGCAGAACTGTAGGCTGATGTCTGTGAAGGTAAAGTGCCTTTCAAGTAGTCTCCCAGTACTTTGGAACAGAAATGGAGACAAAAATCTATTCCTGGAGAGACTTACAAAGCATTTGATATTGCCAAGGATAAACCAAACCCTGCACCTTAGACGCCCTTGAATTCAGTAGATGGCATGTGTGAATAAAACAGGGTAGTGGGCCTATATTTGTAGATAAGTGAAACTTCCTTTTCTAAAATATTTTGTTGCAAATCCTGCAGCATTATGGATCAGACTTCTCGTCATTGTTTGACTTGCCAAGGATTGTATAGGAGAGGATTTGTAAGTATTATGCCAATATGTTTAGTTGTGTGCTGTAGAAGAGACAACGATACATGAGACAAAAAGCTAGGCCTGAAAAGGCATTATATGCATTTCAGCAAAGAGATGCATCAGTTCTTTGTAAAGTATATATCCCTTCTGGTGAAGCAGGTAGAGGGGACCAGAACACCTTAAAGAGAAACTGTGTTGAAATCAGCTCATTAGATGGGATCACAAATCTAAAATCTGGTGTCTTTGTGGAATTTTTGCCTATTGTTCTTACTCACTCAGGGTACATCTACACTACAGCGGGGAGTCGATTTAAGATACGCAAATTCAGCTACGTGAATAGCGTAGCTGAATTCGACGTATTGCAGCCGACTTACTCCGTTGTGAGGACGGCGGCAAAATCGACTTCTGCCGCTTTTTGTCGGCGGCGCTTACTACCACCTCCGCTGGTGGAGTTAGAGCGCCGATTCGGGGATCGATTGTCGCGTCCCGATGGGACGCGATAAATCGATCCCCGAGAGGTCGATTTCTACCCGCCGATTCAGGCGGGTAGTGTAGACCAGACCTCAGTAGTTTAGAACTGCACCCACTGTAATTGATTCTTGAGATACTAGGTAAATGACTTGACCCACTGTGGAACTGGTCATGCAGTTTCTTTGATGAGTAGACTCCTACAGATTTGGTTGAGGTTCCTTCTAATTTTTTAGAGGGTACTGTCAAGATATGTTCAATTATTTTAAAAAAATTCTCTCGCCAATACACTGAGATAAATTCTGCTTTGGGTCACACTGATGAAGATCCAGAATAATTTAATTGAGGTTAGTGGATTAGCACTAGATTTACACTAGTTTAGTCTATAGAAAAATCTGGCCCATTGTTGTAAATAATTACCCTTTGGAAGTTTGAAACTGCAGTCTTCCCTAACCGAACAAATTGCTCCATTTTGTGTTAATGTTGGTTAGTTAATGTTAGATCTCTGGAGACTGTGGGGCTGTTAGTATTGATTTTTTTTAAATGTACTGTGATTACCGAATTACAAAGACTGTTTTGTTTCTGCAGCAGGCTGACATTATAGCAGTCAGATGTTTGGTCTGTATGGAAGTGTAAGAGGCAGCAGCATTTTCTGATGAAGAAATTGAAGGGATTAATCACACTCAATTTGTGTTTGATGATTTTTTTTAAAATTAGAATTTAGGACAATGTGGAATTAGAAGTATCCACTAATTAAAGTAGATGCGAGTAGCTACATCTGTGCATTCTATCAAAGTAGCATGGTATTTATTTTTTCTGTTCAAGGGCTCGCCCATGCATGCATCAGACAAGTTCAGTTGGTTATATATGTAAGCAAGATCGCTTTACCAGAAAATTGTTGTTGAATTTTTTTTTTAAATTAAATTAGCATCTCCATTCAATGTCCCTTTTCCCCAGTCACACAATTAATTTGTTTACTTGGGAGAGATGGTTTAGCAGCTTGGCATGTTGATATGGCTCATAGCAAGTTCCCGTTGTAGAGCTGTTGGAGAACACAGAGTATTTACAGTCAAGGGATTGGTGCCAAAATTGTGGAGTGACTGCCTCTTTAGTGTTGATGTAATCAGGCTGAAAATAAGACTTAACCATTGAATAAAGGAGATGAGCATAACACAAGTACAGTATAAATACCATCCTTTATTTCTCTCTCCGTCCCACCTCCTCTCCTTTTTCCATCCCTGGAAAATTATCCTGGCAGTTGCTAAAGCAGTTTGTAAAATGGTAGTTAATTTGAGAATCTCACTGAAGTCAGTGAGTCTATCTATTAAGCTAAACATGTGCATATGTGCTTTGCTGGATTGGGGCTTAAATTTGAGTAATATTCATCAAAAATAAGTTCCAAATTTCCTTATTTTCTCTTCATTTTTGACTCCAGGTTTTTTTTTTTAATCTGTCCACTTTTTCCTCCTCTTCAGCTGCCATCTGGCATCTTCCCTTCTTTCAGATGGATGGGGTGATTGATGTGCTGTGCAGCTCTACCCTTAGTGTTAATCCTTGGCAGGCTATTTGGACTTCTTTATTCCCCCAGTTATTAGAGTATACCATCTGTACGAGTCTGGAAGCTGTCTGTCTGAATCAGTTCCTGAACTCAGGTCCATCATATGGCCAGAGAGCACAAAGACAGCTTCTTTTCTGTTGTGGGTAGCATTGTCCCCAGACTTTGAAGTTCAGTAGTGGTCCTCTCTTGAAGCAAAGTACACAAATGTCCTCCAAATCTTCTGTTTCTGACTACTATTTTTGCCCGACTTACAGCCCTATGAAGGGTTGCTGATCTCTTTACTGTTTCATGGCCCAGTGAAGACAGCCTTCTCTGTGAAACATGATCTTTTCTGCTAAATGTGTGCTTCGAATATCTGTTGAGTCCTTCCTACCTCTGCCAAATAAGTGTGTAGCAGGACATGCCTGTCGGTGTGCCCACAGTGTTACTTAGTGTTTGAATTTTTTTCTTTCCTTATGTTAGGCAGTTTACTAAATTCGATATACTCAGCATAAGAGCTTTCAGGGGGGTGTTAACATAGATGATGATTGGTAAAATAGATGTTAAGTGCTCATTTGTATCACCATCCTCCTAATTCCTTTGTGTATTTTTGCATACAGAATTACTTTTGTAACTTTAGAGAGTTATGGCGTGCATAAGAAATATATTATTTTAAAATGGAAACATCAGTGACACAGACACAAAGAGTCTCCTTGCAGCTTTTGTTCCTTTTTAAAGTTCTTGGGTGTATGAAATGAAGTGCTGTTTTGATTGTGCATTTTTGCGTTAACATCATCTACCACAGCAAAGAAATACCTCTGTCTCAGACCTGCCAGATATTGTACATTGGATGTGATGCTCAGATATTTGACCCCCTACATCACACCTACCTGTATCAACCCTAGAATGTGATTCGTGAAGTGTTTTTGTTTTTCCTTACTTGCTGATTCACAACATGCAGTTGTTGCCCATGGGTATCTGTCATTAGTGTGAGCTAACAAGATTCTACTGTAGTTGGCAAAGAGTTTGGCGATCTGTGCACTTTTTTCATTCCCATTGACAAATATGGGTACCAAAAACCCAAATAGAAGAACAGAATTTGGCCCAAAGATAAGAACACTCAATACATGTAACATATTATGAATGTTACATTAATATCAATTGGAAGGAAGCTTGTGCATGCATTTGAGAGCAGTATTTGGCCTACTATAGTGAAGAGCTCTGTTGTGCTTTTCCCAAGGCAGCATGCTACAATGAACTACTCTCTAATTCCAAGATCAAAACATTATGCAGATTTTTAAATACTACACATTTGCTTTTTAGGTGTCTGAGACAACATTTTGGGAAATAAGTCTCCTGTTTAATGTGTGTTGGACTTTTCAATGCTTCTTTTAATTAGACTGTTGTAATGAAAGAAATGTATTAAGGAAAGCTTGTGCAAGTATTAATACCCTTCATTAAGTTTTTTGTCGCCCTACCCCCTTTTGGAAGGTAATAATTGTATACCTGTCTGTAGTTCCAGGACCCTGTGAACCTGAAGATCTCATTGATGGAATCATCTTTGCAGCCAATTACTTGGGTTCTACACAGCTGCTCTCAGAACGTAACCCTTCCAAAAATATAAGAATGATGCAAGCTCAAGAGGCAGTGAGCCGTGTCAAGGTAGGTGATTTTTATGGTCTGTAGAATAGACTCCCTTGATAACTGGACTCTGAATAGTGTGAAATGTCTGAAGCTTCAAACCTACTGAGAGGTGCACTCAAGTGAATACATATCTGCTGATGTGAAAATCCTCACTGTTTCCAGTGTCTAGCATTGTAAAACTGACAAATCCTCTGAAGAACAAAATATAAATTATTACAGAGGCTATTCCAAATTGCACAGTATAAGTACTGAAGGTAAAATCCAGACTGTAATAAGAAAACATTCCAACTGTAAAGCATAGAAGACTGGTTTATGACTGATTTCTTCCTGCCGCCATGTTAGATCCTGTAAGAGGTTATGTAAGCAGTTGAAAGCATTTCAAAAACATCAAAATATTATTTTCTTAAAGCAAGAAGGTTCATTACCAGATCTGTGTTTGTGTCACTTAAAACCATGGATTTGCATGGAAATATTTTAACACACAGTGCTTTCTGTGGTCAATTAAATAAATGCATTTTATTTGAATATATAATCCAGATAGAAGAATTTTTTAACCATGCTTTGAAGAATTGATTTATTTAGATTTGTACCATTATATCAAATCTACATATAGATAAGGACATGATCTGAAATGTGTAGATTGCAGTGTTAATCAGAAAAAAATACACATTCCATTTAAAATAATTTAATCAGTAGAATCAGCATATGTTTGGAGCCATCCAGTTTGGGTCAAATAATCTGCTCAGCAAGACACACATCTTTATTGATTCTTGATTTGGGCTTTAGAAAGGCTTGGAAGGCGTTAAAGGTAGTTATTCTGCTGCTACAGATTCTTGAGCATTCCAAACCTTGGAATTTCTGCTCATGAGATTCTTGAGAAGTCACAAGCACCACATGAGCATTGACTGTGATTTAACACCAAGAAACAGTTTTGTTAATTAATTCTGCTGCTAAACTGTCAGGTGTAAGGCAGTCCTGGAAGAAGCTTTCAGCTTCATATTTTGTATGGCAGTCTGATGTATGCACATGATTAATGTGGCTATAATTTTTATAGATAACACAGAGAAAGGAAGAGAAGTGAGGACTTGGCGAGATTTGAAGTGCTACAGCAGCACAGCTGCAACAGCCCATCAGTGTAGACACTCACTACAGAAACGGGAGGGATTCTCCCATCAGCCTAATTAATCCACCTCACCGAGAGGTGGTAGCTAGGTCAACCTGTTGACCTAGCACTGTCTATACCGGGGGTTAGGTCTGCTTAACTACGTCGTGGAGGGGTGTGGATTTTTCACACCCCTGAGCATAGGTTGACTTAATTTTTGACCTGGTCTGACTTACAAGAGTGGCTGGCTTTATTATTCATAAAATTGTAGCCTTTTTTTGCCTTTTGTAAATATACTTTGTAAAAACATTGGTGACATTTAAAGTGGACTTGAAGTGAAGGGCAAAGCAGCCCCAATGTAGCTGAAGTAAGAGATGTCATTATCATGTATTGTCTCCATGTGCTTGAAATAGGAGGTATAGTAACTTGGCAGTACTTCAACCTAATGTATTTGATAGATGTACTTGAAAAATGGTGTCCCTGAGGTATCTGAAGTTTGAAGCAGAGCTGAAAGTAACACTACAGTTATAAGAAAATTATGGTATCCAAAAGTAGCATTCAGTGGTTTTCAGTGTTAATAAAGATGTAAAGATCTGCAGAAGTGAATTCTTATCTTAATTTCGCTATAGCACATTTTTAATGGCTTGATTCACAAAATCTTTGGCAGTACATACCAAGTTTATGAACTAATCAGTTTTATCTGAATATTTGATACTTGTAGATCGTGCAACTACTGTACCCACAAGTACTGCCAGCAGGTCTCAAAGGTGTTTCTCAGATCATTGTTTTTCTGTCCTAGGGCAGGGCTATTTATGCACTGCAAACTTTTTTAAATAACCTCACTTCAAAATCTGCCTTTCACCAGGAGAGTCATTTTGGAGACTTCTTGTACAATGATCAAAAAACCAGACACATAGTGCTTTTCAGCATTGCTTTTCCAAGCTCACTTTGTCTCATGGGGCATGGAAGTGGTGGCTGTCTCTGGCAGAGAAGCACCATTTCAGAATTAATTTACTGGAAATTCCTCTTTAATGGGTGCTTTTAGCTCAGTAAGAGTACCTCTACACTATGCGCCGGATCGGCGGGTAGCGATCTATCTATCAGGGATCGATTTATTGCGTGTAGTGTAGACGTGATAAATTGATCCCTGATCACTCGCCCGTCAACTGCTGAACTCCAGCAGTGCAAGAGGCAGAAGCAAAGTCGACGGAAGAGCCACGGCCGTCGATCCAGCGCTGCGAGGACGCGAAGTAAGTCATTTTAATTTGATCTAAGATATGTTGACTTCAGCTACGCTATTCTCGTAGCTGAAGTTGTGTATCTTAGATTGATTCTCTCCCCTGCCCCCTCCCCCCCAGTGTAGACCAGGCCCAGATGTGGTAGTGATATGCTAAGGAGTTGCAGTTGCTTCATCATCATGTAAATAGGTTTCCTGAAAAATATGGTGGAGAGGTTGGTTGGGAGAGGAAAAATCTGTAGAAGGCATCCCTGGTGGGAGGAGAATTGTGAGTTCCTGTTCTGGTATTTCCTCTGAATTCTACTTTTTTTTTTGGTTTGCATTCCCACCGAGAAAGAAAGGGGTCTGGACTCAGTTGTGACGGCAGTGTCAGTATCTGCCAGACCACAAGGCTGTGTGTGGGGAGGACCTGTGTCTCCTCAAGTCTCCCGGGGCCCCGACCCCTCCCCAACTTTCAAACAACAGTGCTTCAGTTCAGCTTTTTAAGTGGAGGGGAATTCCTCAGCATGGAGGCCCCCTGTGCCAAAGCTAATACATCTTCTGCGTGGATTCACTGAATAGTTTGTATGGTTTCTCACACCCTTCCATAAGGGCCAGGGAAATCTCTGTACACAGATGACAGTTCCCTCACCATTCTTCATAGGGCAGTGATAAGGCTCATATTTTAAGAAGACTGGGAGCCACAATAAATGAGTATTCCTATAGGTGTCATTAACTAAGAGCGAATTTGAACACAGATAATGTGAAAGCTATTATATATGGACCTGGATAACTGCCAAGGCTGCATCAAATATTCTGATTAGAGGCCGGGTCCAACTCCCATTAAAGTTGATGGGCATCTTTCCATTAACTTTACTTGGAGTTGGATTGCCCCCCCTAAAAGGGTGCAGCATTAGAGAGGTGTGATATCACTGGTGGCAAAAGCTGCGTACTAGATTACTGAATTGGAATCCATTGGCTTTTACCAAATGGGCAGAGTACAATGGATTCTTTGTAGGGTCTAGAAGAGAATACACACAGTGTCATACCTAAGTGTAATGTGCATTGCTGTGTCACATACACTCCTGCCCTTTGTGTTAACTATCACACTGTAGATCCTATTTCTTCCTTAACTCTCATAAGGGAAGTTTCAGAGTAGCAGCCGTGTTAGTCTGTATCCGCAAAAACAGGAGTACTTGTGGCTCCTTAGAGACTAACAAATTTATTAGAGCATAAGCTTTCGTTGACTACAGCCCACTTCTTCGGATGCATATAGAGTGGAATAAACATTGAGGAGATATATATACACACATACAGAGAGCATAAACAGGTGGGAGTTGTCTTACCAACTCTGAGAGGCCAATTAAGTAAGAGAAAAAAAACTTTTGAAGTGATAATCAAGATAGCCCAGTTCAGACAGTTTGATAAGAAGTGTGAGAATACTTACAAGGGGAGATAGATTCAATGTTTGTAATGGCTCAGCCATTCCCAGTCCTTATTCAGTCCTGAATTGTGTCTAGTTTGCATATCAATTCCAGCTCAGCAGTCTCTCGTTGGAGTCTGTTTTTGAAGTTTTTCTGTTGTAAGATAGCCACCCGCAGGTCTGACATTGAATGACCAGACAGGTTAAAGTGTTCTCCCACTGGTTTTTGAGTATTATGATTCCTGATGTCAGATTTGTGTCCATTAATTCTTTTGCGTAGAGACTGTCCGGTTTGGCCAATGTACATGGCAGAGGGGCATTGCTGGCACATGATGGCATATATCACATTGGTAGATGTGCAGGTGAACGAGCCCCTGATGGTGTGGCTGATGTGATTAGGTCCTATGATGATGTCACTTGAATAGATATGTGGACAGAGTGGGCATCGGGCTTTGTTACAAGGATAGGTTCCTGGGTCAGTGGTTTTGTTCAGTGATGTGTGGTTGCTGGTGAGTATTTGCTTTAGGTTGGGGGGTTGTCTGTAAGCGAGGACAGGTCTGTCTCCCAAGATCTGTGAGAGTAAAGGATCATCTTTCAGGATAGGTTGTAGATATCTGATGATGCGCTGGAGAGGTTTTAGTTGGGGGCTGAAGGTGACAGCTAGTTGTGTTCGGTTATTTTCTTTGTTGGGCCTGTCTTGTAGGAGGTGACTTCTGGGTACTCGTCTGGCTCTGTCAATCTGTTTTTTCACTTCAGCAGGTGGGTACTGTAGTTTTAAGAATGCTTTATAGAGATCTTGTAGGTGCTTGTCTCTATCTGAGGGATTGGAGCAAATGCGGTTATATCTTAGAGCTTGGCTGTAGACAATGGATCGTGTGGTGTGTCCTGGATGGAAGCTGGAGGCATGTAGGTAAGTGTAGCGGTCAGTAGGTTTCCGGTATAGGGTGGTATTTATGTGACCATCGCTAATTAGCACAGTAGTGTCCAGGAAATGGAAATGGATCTAGGCTGAGGTTGATGGTGGGATGGAAATTATTGAAATCATGGTGAAATTCCTCAAGGGCTTCTTTTCCATGGATCCAGATGATGAAGATGTCATCAATGTAGCGCAAGTAGAGTAGGGGCGTTAGGGGAAGAGAGCTAAGGAGGCGTTGTTCTAAGTCAGCCATAAAAATGTTGGCATATTGTGGGGCCATGCGGGTACCCATAGCAGTGCCGCTGACTTGAAGGTATATATTGTCCCCAAATGTGAAATAGTTGTGGGTGAGGACAAAGTCACAAAGTTCAGCCACCAGGTTAGCTGTGACATTATCGGGGATACTGTTCCTGATAGCTTGTAGTCCATCTTTGTGTGGAATATTGGTATAGAGGGCTTTTACGTCCATAGTGGCCAGGATGGTGTTTTCTGGAAGATCACCGATGGATTGTAGTTTCCTCAGGAAGTCAGTGGTGTCTCGAAGATAGCTGGTAGTGCTGGTAGTGTAGGGTCTGAGGAGAGAGTCCACATAACCAGACAAGCCTGATGTTACGGTGCCAATGCCTGAGATGATGGGGCGTCCAGGAATTCCAGGTTTATGGATCTTGGGTAGCAAATAGAATACCCCTGGTCGGGGTTCTAGGCATGTGTCTGTACAGATTTGTTCCTGTGCTTTGTCAGGGAGTTTTTTTAGCAGATGGTGTAGTTTCTTTAGGTAATCCTCAGTGGGATCAGAGGATAATGGCCTGTAGAATGTGGTGTTAGAGAGCTGTCTAGCAGCCTCTTGGTCATATTCCAATTTATTCATGATGACGACAGCACCTCCTTTGTCAGCCTTTTTGATTATGATGTCAGTGTTGTTTCTGAGGCTGTAGATGGCGTTGTGTTCAGCATGGCTGAGGTTATGGGGCAAGTGATGTTGCTTTTCCACAATTTCAGCCTTTGCATGTTGACGAAAGCAATCTATATAGCAATCCAGTCTGTTGTTTCGACCGTCCGGAGGAGTCCACGCAGAATCCTTTTTTTTTGTAGTGCTGGTAGGGGGGATTCTGTGGGTTGGTATGCTGTTCAGAGGTATGTTGGAAATATTCTTTGAGTCGGAGACGTCAAAACTAGGATTCTAGGTCACCGCAGAACTGTATCATATTCATGGGTCTGGAGGTTACCATGGACATCCATGCGCTGCAAACAGATTAAAACGACATATATTTCTTTCATATGCTTGATTCCCCACAAATGTTAACACACTCATACAGAAATTAGGTGGACCTTTCATTCACATTCGCATCTATACAGTGAACATAACTGAGTGGTATTTTGCAGCTTGTTAGGGCAATGACCACAGGTAAAATAAGTAGCCTTTTGGTGAGTGACAGAAGTTTGACTCTCCTCCAACACCTTTTGCAATCTCTCTTCTGAAGAGTTGTCCAGGCTCTACCCACAGATTGTTCTGTACTGTATCTGATCTCTGCACGTGTCCATTTCAGAAACATCCAATGAAACTTGATCCTGATCCAGTGCTTATTTTGTGCCAGGGCTGAGCCCTGGCACCTCTAGCTTGGCAATTCATAGTCCTGGCACCTCTGGGTTTGCTGCATCATTTATGAAAGTAACAAAAATTGCTCGAGCCCCAGCACCTCTTTCATTACAGATTAAGCACTGTCCTGATCTAAAAGTTATGAGAGACAAAGTGTTCCTTAAATCCTTTTGTTCAGGAAACGGTATCCTTATATTTAAGGGGAATTACCCGCCTTTCATATTTTGATGCATGAAACTCTTCATTTAGAATAGTTGTAGGAGCTACCATATTATAAACATAGCCTGATGTTGAAATGTTAGTGCCTTAATAGTACTTCTGGGACTAATACGACTTTTTTATGTACAAATATATCTCTTTGAATGAATAAATATGGGATTTGGACACCCTGAAAGTGCACATGTAAGTACCTGGTATGCAATTTTAGGTAATGGTGTATCCAGCAGGAAAAAAATGTAATGAGCAGTTGTTAACAGACAACACTCTACAGTATTTCTGTAATCAGTTGACAGTATGCATAACCTCATTTGACAATGTCCGTTATCCCATTAAAGCCAATATGCTTCAAACCTGTATAGCTTGTAAACTAATCTTTCCTTTTATTTGCAAAAAAAAAAAAAAAAAAAGGGTTAAAATTTAAGAGGCTGGAATCATAATCAAAAGGTTTCCCTGACTTCACGCACTGTCTTTTCTCTTTTTTTGTGTGCATCTGTCTGCTTTCTTTTTTATGCTGTTCCTCAGAGGATGCAAAAGGCGGCTAAAATCAAGAAAAAAGCGGTGTGTAAACTGTTTTTCTTGAATGCTAATGTTTGTTTACACTTTTGTTGTCCTTGCTCCCTGTGGAGTGTTGTGTTTTTCATTACAGATCCTCATGAAGTTGTAATTTTGGTTTTACTTGTTTAATAGTAGGCCACTGGATGGAACAAGAAACACTTGTTTATTTCTTTCATCTTCCACTTGCTGGAGTGCCTGTCTGTTGCTGCTCTTCTGTTTAATGTCACAATGTCCTGTGGTTTGTTCAGTCCAAATAAACAGCCAATTTTATGATGGGGAGAATTTTTAAAAATCTAATGCTTATGCTTGTTTTAACAGGAGAAGCAATTAAAGCTGATGATGTTATTTGATATAACTGTGACTTATTGTGTTTGTATTAATTAAATTATTCTGAATATTTAAGCACACACAAAGTTTAATTTTCCACCTCAAGATGGTAACTACCACAATTTGCTGATGAGATATTTCACCCCATTACACAAAATATACATCAGTAGGGACGGGCTAAATGTAATTGTCAAAGCTGTCATTAGAGCGAATCTCACTATTTGTGATCGTCTTGATTGTAAGTGATGCAGTTAGTTCTTTGCCAAAGTGTAATGTGGCTTTCACTCTTTGCATGTTGTTTGACCCACCTGGAATATAATTAACAAAACAAAAAATGCATTATTTTTATTTTTTTGTGACTGAATTCAGTGCTGGTGAGTGGTCCTGGATTGATACCCCTGGGAGAACAAAGTCTTCTCTTTTTCCACAAGTACAGGTAGAGTGCAGGCAGCAATAGAGCATGCTTCCCTATGCTGCTTCATCAGTGATCCAAGCCTCAGCTGGAAGGAACACCTCTTCTGATGAAAGTGTAGTTCAGGCTCCATGGCCATTCAGTCCTTGGTTTCTGCTGAGACTGCCAACTAGGGTGCTACTCTGTGTCCATTGTGATGGTAGACATTGTGATGTGGGCACTTCTCCACTGAGAACTGGATTGATAATGGGATGTAGAATCTTTTACCTCAAGGCCTCTGATCCTAATTCAACACAACTCAGAAGAGACCAGATATTTTCCTTTGAGTGCTTGTCGATATGCACATTCCACTGATGGTGCACATGCACCTCATACACGTGCTAGAGATCAGAATCTTTGTGGCCAGCAGTACCCATAGAGTGTACATCCTGACTTCAATCCTCATGCTCTGCTGTGAGGGCATATAAGGGTGAGGCACAAAGACTGCCATTCAGTTCCTTACAGCTTGGAGTCAGAGCCCAACTGTCCAAAAGACTGCCAAGCTTTCCCTTAGAGTTTTTAGCAGTAGTTTTTACAGTTTAGTTTATAGTGTTGGCTTTTATGGTTTTTAATTTTATTCATTTGGTTGATTGTTGCAACCTTTAGTTGTTAGAATCACTTTTGTCAGTGGTATGGCATCATCCAGTTCTCCTGTATTCAAATGCAGGCCTTCATGGGAGGGAGCTATCCCAGCTTCAAAGTGCCGCTATTGTGTGAGATAATCACACATCACTGTAAATGTATGATTTGCAAGTCTTTCAGCTCCTGAGAGAAGGACAGAGGCCTGCCTTCAGGTTTCCCTAATGATTAAATCCATGAGATCTGCTTCTGAACCACCCCCTCCTGTAATTGTTCTTTCCCTATTTTAGCCTCTGATCCTATCTCATTTTCACTGGCATTCATTATGTTAGATGTCCAATCTCTACTAAACTTTTTGGTGAAAACTGAAACAAAAAGGTCATTTAGCACTTCTGCCATTTCCACCTCTCACAAGGCAGTTAAAATATCAGGCGCCTCCTAAAGTCATGGAATTCTTTTACACACCCACTACTGGATTCTCACAACAATTAGCTCTGATTTGCATCCTTATTAGTAATTCCAGTACCAATGGCAAGGACTGAATAGGTATGGAGAATAGACTACTCTCTGATGTCTATTGGTGGTGCCTCAAGAACAGGGATGAGGCATGCAGATGAGACAGTGTGGGAAAGTATCCATGCCATTTCTCCAGTTATGTCAATAAATAGAGGACGTCAATTCAGCACCATCCATGAGCTCCGAAAGTTCATACTCACCCACAAAATAAAAACATCTCTTCCTCGGCAGTAAATGTCCTCTAATACTAAATTTGCATGTATATGGAAACACCTTTGAATAGCTGTCTTTGTAGTAGCTCAGCAATGTAATTGTTCAACATTACATTTTGCTTGAAGTGATCAGTGGAGATGTCACTTTAAATAGAAAATTAAAATTCCCTTTGTTACAATGCAACTGTCTTTTAGACTTCTGAGGGAGATTCCCAGGCCTTGACTGAAGTGGATCTGTTCATCTCCACACAGAGGATTAAAGTTCTGAATGCAGATACACAGGTATGTTTAATCATAATGCTTAAAAAATATTGCTGATTTTACACAATGGCTCTCACTTTAGAATAACATGTTCTCACATGTTGAGAAAGAATTGTCTTTACTGGATATGTGGTTAAACACACCACTGAAATGGATACTAGCATTTGAAAAGGATACACCATATGGGCATTTGTCAATATTTGTCAAATATTTGTCAAAGTTGCCATTTCTCAGTATTTTATTTTTATGCTGAGGGTTTGGGTTTTTTTCATTATTATTATTACTATTATTATTATTTTATTTTGCTGTATTTTCTTTTTTGGGAAGAAACCTGCATATTATCAAGGTGTAAAACCAGTTAGGTTAAAATCCTGAAGCCTTTCAAGATTCATGTGTGGTTGTCCACCTACTCCATTTCAGCTTTGTTATGTCTTAAGAGCTATCCTGAGTTTCAGATCTGGTTCTTTGTTCCACTCTCTTTTGTCTAAAAAGGTCATTTGCCACTTTAACCAAGCCCTTCATTTCTCTCCATTTAACTTCCCGATTTTCAAGAAACTGTATCTGAATTGTCATCCTTCCTCCCCAAGGTCTATTATTTATTAAAATATTACGGTAGTGTCTAGAGGCTATGACCAAGATTGGGGCCTTGTTGTGCTTGATGTGTGTTGTACCTACACATAGTAAAAGATTGTCTTTGTCCTGAAGAACTTACAATCTAATGAAATTTAATTTAGTAAATAGAATCTAAATTTTAAGTAGGATAAAAATCTCTTACACTGTGGGGAGATCAGGAAAAAGGGTGGAAAATCCCCACCAACAAAATTAGAAGGCATATATAGCAGCAAGGAATGTACTATAATAGTTTCATTCAGTGGGCTCAGGACAAACTTTCATACCCAAATTGTCGGCTTATTGTGCTCATTTTTACAACCAGCATTATGATTATCATAAAACTTGGTTTTGAAGCCACCTGCACTGGAATGTTATGTACCTGGTACATTAGCAAGACTACTGCAGAAATGGCAACTGCTGAATTAACAACTATAGCTATGTTACAGGCCACCTCGTAAGGTTGTTCAGTGATGACGGACTTAATGCTTTCCATTATTCTCTAATGAATATATGGAGTGGCTGTCTTGTCTTGACTGACTGTAATCATACATCCTGAGAATAACTCCCTAATACTCGAGAACATGTCAAGAGTAGATGAATAGCTAGAGCTCTTAGAGGCTGGAGATTTACCAGGTGGTATGGAAGTATTTCCCCCCCCCCCAATTGTTTTGTTTTGTTTTTATTCTATAGGTACAATCTGGGTAGTTCTAGTACTTGTTAAAGTAAGGAATTAACACTACTGGCTGAAGCCAGTGTACTTTTCTTTTAATGTGGACATACTATAAACTTTCCATATTTGCACAGCCGAAGAGTAGAATATACCATGTAATGTGGCAGCTGCATTGCAATCTACCATACCCAGCTCTGCCAATGCACTTCAGTGCTGACCAGCAGTAGCCGTACTGATTCAGGCCTATATTTTTTCCCGCTTGATGGTAAAAATGCTTTGTCTTGTACAATGCAGAGCATGTTATCAATGCTTATAGCATTGATAGCAAAATCTGTCTTCATTGTTACGACATACATTTAACATGTCTGTTGTATGCAGACAATCAAGTCAGGTCAAGGGTTAAAAGAGCCAATTATTGGTGAATGAGCAGACACATTCAGTAGCTAGATGTATGGGATGAAGATGATACATGGATTTGGTTTGTTATTCCAGTTGGTTTAATGAAGGGTCCTCTCAATGGACTTCGCTCTTTCCTTTCCTTAAATATTTCAATATGAGCAGTTACACTGAATGGGCTTTACACACAAGGAAAAGCAAAAGCACCCTGAGGCAGATTCTGATACCCTTACTCAAGGTGAGTATTACCTTATTCCACAAGTGCTATTCACTATGAGTGAGGGTACCAGAGTCTGGCCCTGTATATTGAACAAAAATAAAAATCTGATATTGGAATTGATTATGTTAAAGGATTTTACTAAAGCCTACTTCGAATGTGGCTGATTTTTCTGTGTACAGCAGGTCTCAGAGTAGCCGGAGGCTTTGCTTCCCCTGTCTTTTAGTACTCACTGTCGATGAGTATTTGCATTTTTAGCTTGACTGTGTTTTTACCAGTGCTAGAGAGATTTCTTGACTGGCTTCATTACTGTGGCTCTATATCAACTGGTGTAGCAGCTGGCACAGGCAGTGTGCAGTTTTATATCTGTCAATTATATAAAACCACTTTCTGCAATCATTAATTCAGTGTTCTAACCCTTATGTAATTTTATTGTATGTCATGCATGGAAGCATCTGGTGGTACTAACTGGTTTAAAAGAATTATAATTTCACTAAAAAATTGTCACAAGACATCTAACTTGATTTATGCTGGGGTTTGAACTGGGTCAGTAGTGGCAGTAAGGCATATTGTCACCTTGGACCCGTGGTTCTAGTGAGTTTGTTGCCATAGGCAAAACTAGCAAATGGTTGCCCCTACCAGCCTGAAGTCACTCACACGTGATATTTTCAGCTCTGTGTGACCACCTGTTCAACTCATGTGTTAGAAATAACCCCGCTTTTGACAAAGTGCCATACTTCTGATCTCTAGCTGCTCTGCTCTGTGGGCTGGGCTTGCAGTCCGGGAGTGAAATTGGCACAAGTGCCACAGCAACCATCTCCTGCTTCTCATATTCACAATGTGGAAAAGCTGGGATAGTGAAGCAGCAGGAGAGGTGAGGAACAACATGAGGTTGGCAAATCTACATGCCCTGACTCCACAACCCAGTCACTGGTAAAGCTGATGTTCAATGGGATACCATTTTTCAGAGTGTTCTGCTCTGCCCCCACTGATGTGATCTCACACACACCGTGTGTGTGGGGTCACGCAGGCGGGGGCGTGTCCACGCCATTCCAGAAGTACCGGAGCGTTTAGTATTCTGAGTCAGTGTCCACCCTAGGGAGTGGTCCTATGAAGGTCTCTGAGTTGTCTAGCTCTCTGACTCGTGCTCCCACAGTGCAGCCACAGGAACTGTACAGGTAAAGGCTCCCAGCTCCTATTTAGTTCCTGGCAGCCATCAGCCACCAGGAGGGCTGTGGGAGAACATGCAACCCCTCTGCCCCTACCCCCGCCCCCAACCCTCCTTTGAGATCTGCTTCAGATTTAATCAACTGACCCTCAGAGTAGCCACAGTCCTTTTTCCCTGGTAAAAAGGGGAGAGGAGGGAGCCACCAAAGAAGAAGGAAAAACGGAACATATGAAAGGGAGAATGAAGAAATCAGGGAACCAGGATATGGGAAACAAATCCATGAGGGGTAGCAACAGGGACTTCTAGGAGAGCAACACATGTAGAGGCAAGGAGATTTGGATGAAGGGGAACCCAGATGGCCATTTGGGAGAAGGAGAACCAGGTCTGGGGGTGGGGGGGAGGATATATTTGGTTTTCCAAGGAAAGAGATATGGGTGAGAGGTTTGGGATAGGGAGACTTGGGATAGGGAAGAGGGAAAGATTAAGGATCCAGATAGGAAGGGATGGAGAGATTAGGGGAGAGAAGACAAATGGGGGATTTAGGGACAGGGAGATAGGGAGAGAAACAAGGAGAGAAGGGGGAAAGTAATGGGAGGGGATACTGAGGCCTGGTCTACACTGGGGGGGGGGAATCGATCTAAGTTACGCAACTTCAGCTATGTGAATAACGTAGGTGAAGTCGACGTACTTTGACTTACCATGGTGTCTTCACTGCGATAAATTGACTACTACCGTTCCCCCGTCAACTCTGCCTGCGCCACTCACTGAGCTAGAGTGAGGAGTTGACGGGAGAGCGCACGGGGGTCGATTTGTTGCGTCTAGACTAGACATGAGAAATCGACCCCCGCTGGATCGATTGCTGCCCACCGATCCGATGGGTAGTGTAGACATACCCTGAGAGCGGAGAAAAGAGCAATGATGCAGAGAGAAAAGGAGAAAAAATATGGAGATGGAGGAAGAGAAAGAAAGGTGGACAAGTGCAGTTAATACAGTTTAGTTCCACATTTAGTTGTAGTAAACAATGGAAAGGTGTGGGGGGAAGCAGGAGAGAATCTACTTTTAGGATTGGGAGGGAAAAAATCTGACCTGCTCGTGGGTGGTGGACATGGGGGACAGAAACTCTAAATGCATAGATGTATTTATTTCCCCACCTCCATTCTTTCTTGTGAACCTTGTGTGTATGATTTGGATACTTGGAACAGTCTCCTGAAAAACAACTCTCCCTGCAGAGTTCCCATCGCCTGCTGGGAGATGTCCATTATAATACATTTTCCCCTCCACTGAGAGAAGCTTTATAGATGCTGCTGGACCCTGCAGATTTTCACAGAAACCCCCAAGCCCTTCTGTGGTCATCATCACATTTCATCTATCGCAATTTAGGGATAAACACAGAATGTTTTATTTCAGACTGAAAAGAATTATTAAAAGCATTTTAAGAATAGTGTCTGGAAAAAAGAGATTAGAAAAATCTATAGACCAGGTTGTTCCGATAAGTTATCAGTGTTGGTATTTTTCGAGCTCTGTCAAGTTACACTGTATTATGGTTCTTAAAACAATTGTTCTTCCTGACCTGAAAAACTCTTCTGTTCTCTCAGGCCTGGGAGAGAAGCATTGTAATTTGATAGATAAATACCCAGATATGTGACTCCTTACCTCCATAAGGACAAGAATTAACTAATGAATAGCTAGAGAAGGGGTGGAAGGATCAAATCATTCTTTGGAGTGGATCAAATTGCATTTTAAAATTATGGGTTGTGGTCCAGGACATACATTTTCCACTATATATGACCTTCAATCCACGGCAGAGTTCCCACTGCTGCCACTGTGACAATTACACAAGGGTCAGGGGCAGAATATGGCCTTATGTAATCACTAAACTTTTTTAGTTATATGTCACATTCAGCATTGCATAGTGGAAAACAATCTCACTTGTAGGACCACTGCTGTTTCCACCCTTTTATTTCTTCCTCACTTATCCACCGTTCTCTGTTTCTTTCTTTCACCTGTTCTTGTATGTCTCTTCCTTTTTTCCCTTCTGCATTTCCTTCCCTGCAGTATCTCCCAATTTGACCCCCTGGACTTCACTCCCACCCCATTTGAAAAAATGGTAAGCAGTGGTATAATTGATGACATACAAAATATCATAATTGACCTTGAGTTTATATCCCACTGAGGGTCATGGACACTAGGGGTGTTCACACCTCACAAGGACAGTGCATCAAGCTACCTGCAGACTCAGAAAGAGAACACTAAGGTTATGCTTGTTTCACATCTCAGGATTATCTCCATAACCTTGAAGACTAGAAACATATTTTTAACAGAAGCTGAGATTTTGCAGGGTCTTACTGTGCCATGTGGGCATCAACATAGAACATCTAAGTTCTAATATGGCCCCTGCCATGCTGGATGGTAAACACGTTGCAGAATTCTAAAGTGTATGCAAGAGCATCTCTTTCTCCTTCCTGCAGCCAGAAGGGACTGGTGCTATTATTGTGGTGATATTTAGGGAAAGCAAGGACAAAAGCAGGCTTTACATTTTGCTCTGGAGTTGCTGATATCTAGGTCTACTCTGAAAGATTTCCTTGATATCAAGATATCTCTTTTGATTATAACAGTTTTCCATGCGCTTTTGAGTCACACAGGTCCCAGAAAGCCATATGTAGTGGCTCTGCAGAAGGTCAGGAGGCAGGTCATCCTGCTGAACAAGGCCAAAGGCAAAGCCCCAATGTGTTACGTGCGTTAGGTTGCTGAGGAGGGGCCAAGGAGGAAAGCTAAATCACAGGAGCCCCCTCAAGATGGTTGACTGCATAGCCTCACTCAGTCAGCACTGACCCATTGGGTATTTGTTTGTTAATGTTTCTACATGACATGTCAGACTGCTGTAGGGTGGAAAAAGTTCTTTGACTGTTTCCGTTCACAACAATCTGCTCTGTGCCATCACTTCACTTTCATTAGCCCAATTGCTACATATCTCAATTGGGCTGGATGAAATCTGACATCACATATGTAACATCACACTGCATGTCCACCACCAATGGAAAAGCACCCTTCTGGGAACAGGGAGCAGCCCCCCGCAGCTGCAAAGCCAGGAATTATAGCTGCAGACCTTACATGGGCCACAAGCTACAGAGGCCCCCTTCTCTCCTGGACAAGGGCCCGAAATGTTTAAAAGGGAAACAATAAAACAATATATTGATTTCAGACTAAATACCTGCGGCACGGGGAAGATTCAGAAAGCACTGATTCAAGAACAAGTGCTTGTATTCCAGTTCAAGCAGAAGATTTGATGGATGTTTTATCTCTTCAGGCGAAATAACAATCAAATATTTCAAGAGTGCTGCTTAAAACCTGTATAAATTTACAATTACCTAGAATATCAGTACAAAAAACTATTTGGCTTTACAATTCTAAATGTTTAAAGTTCTTTCAGAACTGTAATAGCGTTATTTAGCTGCAGAACACCTCATAAATGAGGAATCTTGTAAGGTAGCTGGTGGGCCACATTCATTTATTCATATTCAGTGCAAGTTCACTAATAATAAAACTTACTGCAAGTTTATACCCAGTGGTGCAAAGGAGACATGATTAAAAATGAGATCACTGCTTTTTGATTGAACAAACAAATGACAGAAGTATAAACTAGAAATCAATAACGCAAAGATTTAGATCATTGCAAAAGACAAATACATAGTAATATCCGGGATAAAACAAGTTCAGTGACCAAAAAAAAAAAATTCTTCCGTGATTGCAAACATTCACTGACTTCATGTTTGCCCAAGGATAACTTTATTAGTTCCATAATGATACATTCCTGGGAGAAAGCATCTGGAGATGGTAAGCTGAGATTTCCCTGGTAATGTCACAAAGTTTAAAAAGAGAAATAAATTAAAAGGCAGAAGTAATCCACCAAGAGGATGCAGTACTAAAAGATGTGAGATAGAGGTAGAAATTTTTGAAGAGTGTTTAAAAACTGCTCCAGAGTTATTTTTTCACCTTTTGGAGCAATAGCATGTTCTTACATAAGATACCTTTCTCAGATCATAGTTTGGGCAGGTTTTCATTGTTTCCTAAAATCAAGGAGCAAAAGGCTTTTCTCAGCTAACATCCAGGGGTCAAAGCTTGTCCAGTGTAACTGAGTTGGCAGGCTGAAAACCCTAATTTGACTCGGCTGAGGAAGATTTTGACTAGTTATGCTAGCTAAGGCACATTAGCTTTTATTATGCTCGTGTTGCTGAGAGGAGAATTTGTCCAGAGCTTTCTGATCTCCCCTATTGTGCAACATATTGTGTACCAGTTATCCATCTGCCTACAGGTGGCTGAACTTCAGTAGTCCTGTACAGATACTGCAAATGGAAACCAACATTTGCCAACAGACATCCATAGAGGGCCAAATTCAGAGGTGATATGAACTCAGACTAGGACCTAATTCAGCAAAGGTACTAAAAAGCATGTGCCTCACTTTAAGCATGCAAATAGTGCCATTGACTTCAGTAGAGTACGGGTGCATTGAGTACCTTTCTGAATCTAGACTCTAGGCTGACCTCCCTTTCAGATATCTGTGTCCTAGCTGGTGTGACTTACATGGTGAGGAGGAAGGAGGAAGAATATCTATGTTAAAATTTGCCCCTCGTAATGAGAAGAAGGCAACACAACATTTACAATCCATTATGAGGAAAGAAAATGTTAACTTTGTATTTCGGAAAATGTTACCTTATGGTTTGTTGAATCCTTCTTTATCTTGTCTGACATAGCAGTAATGCTCATGATCTTGTTATAAACAGCTTCTGTCACTGCTTTATTTTGGAGTTTAATTGTTTGCAAAAGCCATGTATTTTCAAACATGATGAAATTATTTCTAAAATATTGGAACATATTTTCTTTTTACTTGAGGCCTGATGCTTTTTAACTTTTTGTAATAGGGCCCGTGTGCTAAATATCTGCAGTTGTTATTCAGACAAAATTTCCATTGAAGCCCAGGGCTTTTCAGTAACTCAGGCTATGACTTCAATGGCAGTTTTGTTTGAGAAATTGGCTGAATAAAGGCTGCAGGATCTGGCCCCATATAAACTGCACAAAGAGATGCAAGCTTAGCTGTCTGTTGTCACGCTCAAGAAATTAGACAATATGGGAGAGGGGAAAAGTGACATTTCTGGAGTAATATTGTGCATGTGGAACATTTTTGTTTATCTTTTGTTTTGTGTAGGAAACTATGATGGATCATGCGTTGCGCACAATCTCATATATTGCTGATATTGGTAACATCGTTGTTTTAATGGCAAGACGCCGGATGCCAAGGTCTGCTTCTCAAGACTGTATAGAGACGACACCTGGTGCCCAAGAGGGAAAGAAACAGTACAAAATGATATGTCATGTCTTTGAATCTGAGGATGTAAGTAAACTTAAATTTTTTTTTAAATACAATATGTCACTTAAGGGATCTCAGAAATCTAATGGTATCTATCGCATGAATGCATTTTTGTTACCAAGAATTGCTTTTCTGATTGGCTGATCCTTTCAAAGGTTTACAGGCTAACTTTTATAATAGTTCTATCCCAAATTGTTCTCACTTTATTTTTTTTCACCTATACCTTTAAATCACTCGCATTTCCTTCTTCAACTCCCAGAATCTTCCTCCACTATCCCAGAATTGTTGGTGCTCATTCAACCTACACTCCCCTCTGGATATTGTAATACATAATCATTTGGATGCTTTTTAAAAGTTCATTTTACCATACATGGCCAAAGTAGATATTTACATTCAGTGGCTACAAAACTGATCATCTTGAATCAGATTCTTTGGTCTGGCTGAGTTATGCTGAATGACATGTCTATGCTCCCTCAACCCCGAGGCTAACCAGGGACCTGTCTGGTCCTTGTCTTAAGAGCTGCTCTAACTTATGGCCAGTCACTGACAGCCCCAAAAGGACTATTTCAGCAGCCAGAGATTGGCCAGGTCAAAGGGTGTCCTGGCCAGATCCCCTTTTGCTTGCTGTCTCCCTACTGGGGAGGAGAAATCCTTATGGACAGATCTGCTGATTTTACGTATGCGCAAAGTGCTCTCAACAGACCTGGGAATCAGGCCCCTTATATTTAAAAACATCAAAACACCTTCATTTATATGTTCTGCATTGAAAATGTTATAAATTGCACTTTCCCCTAATGCTGTATGGTCAGAGCAGCAGCTGTTGGAAGGTTTTCTTTGTAACTAGAAGGGCTAAACCAATACTTTTTAAATAAAAGCTTTGATTATACAGAAAATACTTTGACCCCTCACTCAAAAAAGCATCTGCACAATAAAGATGGTGATTATAGTCATTATGTTTCTGTATACTCTGTGCCATAGTGCATTCACAAAAGGTGGCAGATTCTTAGCTTTAGAGCACTCTTGGGTAAAGTTAGTCTAGACCAGGGGTCGGCAACGTTTGGCACGCGGCTCGCCAGAGTAAGCACCCTGGCGGGCATGGCCAGTTTTATTTACCTGCTGACGTGGCAGGTTTGGCCGATCGCGGCCCCCACTGGCCGCGGTTCACCGTCCCGAGACAATGGGGGCGGCGAGAAGCGGTGCGGGCGAGCGAACGTTGCCAACCCCGGTCTATATATTATATAACTAAACTAGTGTTGTATTGTAAAATAAACAAGGTTTTCAAAATGTTTAAGAAGCTTCATTTAAAATGAAATTAAAATGTTGATCTTACGCCACCAGCCCGCTGCTGGTCTGGGGTTCTGTTCACCTTGGCCGGCAGCGGGCTGAGTGAGGCCTGCGGCCAGGAACCCGGCTGGCAAGGGTCCAGCAGCCAGAATCCCAGACCAGCAGCGGGCTGTGTGGGGCCGGCGGCCAGGACCCCTGACTGGCAGTGGACTGAGTGGCTCAGCTCACTGTCGCTCAGGGGTTCCATCCGCCGGCTCCTGCCAGCCGGGATCCTGGCTGCTGGATCCACTCAGCCCGCTGCCAGTCTGGGGTCCCGGCCCTCCCCACATACAGTGGGTACCTACTTTCTCCCTCATTCTGGCCATTCTCTTCCTCTCTCTGCACTGAGCTGAGGGTGGCAGTGCACTGAGCACAGGGCTGGGGGTGAAGGGTCGGGCCAGGAGCTAAAATGAGGGAGGGGGCTCAGGGTTGGGGCAGGAGGTTCGGGTGTGCTGCACTTACCTGGGCAGCTCCCATTTGATGCGAGGGGTGCAGATGGGAATGTGTGGGGGTGCAGGAGCTCCCCTTTGGTGCTCCAGGTGGGGGTGGGGATGTGGCGGTGCATAGGGTGTGGGGGGGGCTGGGGATGTGGGGCGGTGCAGGGTCAGGGCAGAGGGGGGGGCTGGGGATGTGTGGGGGTGCTAGAGTCAGGGCTAGGATTGTGGGGGGGGGATGAAGGAGTCAAGCAGAGGGCTGGGTGTGTATGAGGGAGGTAGAGGGCTCAGGGCAGGGGTCTGGGGTGTGTGCGGGGCTCAGGGCAGAGGGCAAGGTGTGTGTGTGTGGGGGGTCAGGGCTCAGGGGAGAGGGCTGGGTAACTGCCCCCCTAAGAACTCCCAACCCCCCCAGCTCCTTGTCCCCTGACTCCTCCCTCCAGAGACCCCCCCACCCTAACTGCCCCCCAGGACCCTCCTTGCTCCCTGTCCCCTGACTGCCGTGACCCCTATCCACCCCCCGCCCCCTGACAGACCCCAGGACTCCCATGCCCTATCCAACCCCCCATGCTCCCTGACTGCCCCCTCCAGAGATCCCCCCCCATCCAACCCACCTTGTCCCCTGACTGCCCCCACGCCCACCCCTTATCCAACCCCCCTGGCCCTGGATCCCTTACCATGAGGCTCCATGCAGAGCCTGATAAGCTGCCCCGCGGTAGCGCGCGGCTCAGCCCCCAGAGCTCTGCGCGCGCGGCGGCAGGGCTCTGGGTGAGCGGGGAGCGTCTTTCCCTCCCCACGGAGCCAAAGACTGCCCCGCAGGAGCGCGCAGTCCCTACCCCCAGAGTGCTGCGCGCGTGGCGGCAGAGCTCCAGGGGAGGGGAGAAGGCTTGGGAGGGGCCGGCAGCTTGCTGCGCTCCGGCCCAGGAGCGCGGCCCCCGCGGCTTGCCGTGCCGGGAGAGTGGGGTCATTTGCCTACCCCGTGCGCACGGCTATGCTTCTGCTCCCTGCCCCCGCGGGGGGAGCGGAGGGCAGAGGAGAGCGGGCTGGGCTGGGCAGGATTTTTAATGGAGTCCTGGCAGGCTCCAGCGTGCCATTAAAAATCGGCACGCGTGCCGAGCCCTGGTCTAGATATTATGCTTTGATAAGACTGGATGGGAAAATACAAAACAAAGGAAATTAGAGAACTGGAAATATTAGTACATAAGCTAAATTATGACTTAGTTGGCATCACAGAGACTTGGTGGGATAAGTCTCATGACTGGAATATTGATATAGGCTATAGCTTTGTTCAGGAAGGACAGGTGGGGTAAAAGAAAATATCAAGAATATATACCCTTGCTCTGAAGTCCAGAAGGAGGTGGGAGTCACTGGTTAATGATAAAAGGGGTATCCTGATAGTAGTCTACTATAAACTACCAATCAGGAAGAGGAGGTGGATGAGGCATTTCTAGAACAACAATAATACCCAAAACACAAGACCTGGTATAATGGGGGACTTTAACTACCCAGACATCTGCTGGAAAAGTAATACCAAAAACCACAAAATTTCCAGTAAGTTCTTGGAATATATTTGGGACAACTTTTTGTGTGGGAAGTAGCCAAGATGGCAGCCATTTTAGACTTGATTCTGGTCGACAAGGAAGAATTCGTAGTGAGTCTGAAGATGGAAGGCAATTTGAGTGAAAGTGATCATGAAATGATAGATTTCATGATTCAAAGGAAATTTGTAAGCACCTGGAGGATGATAGGGTTATAAGGGTGACTGCCCCCCTAAGAACTCCCACCCCCCCCCCCCCCTGCCCCCTGACTGCCCCCTCCAGAGCCCCCCCCCATCCAACCCACCTTGTCCCCTGACTGCCCCCACGCCCACCCCTTATCCAACCCCCCTGGCCCTGGACCCCTTACCATGAGTTATAAGGAATAGCCAGCATGATTTTGTCAAACAAAAATCATGCTAAACCAACTTAATTTCCTTCTTTGACAGGGTTACTGGCCTAGTGAATGGGGGAAGCAGTAGATGTTATATTTCTTGATTTAGTAAGGCTTTTGATACAGTCCCACATGATATTCTCATAAGCACACTAGGGAAATGTGGTCTTGGTGAAATTACTATCAGGTGGATGCACAATTAGTTGAAAGACCATACTCAGAGTAGTTATCAATGATTCACTGTCAAACTGGGAGTGTGTATCTAGTGGGGTTCCACGGGGTTCAGCCCTGGATCCAATACTATTCAATATTTTCATTAATGATTTGGATAATGGAGAGTATACTTATAAAATTTGCAGATGATACCAAGCTGGGAGGGGTTGCAAGAACTTTGGAGTACAGAATTAGAATTTAAAACCACTATGACAAATTGGGCAATTGGTCTGAAATCAGCAAAATGAAATTCAGTAAAGATAAGGACAACGCATTTCACTTAGGAAAGAAAAATCAAACACACAACTACAAAATGAAGAATAACTGTCCAGGTGGTAGTACTGCTGAAAAGGATCTGTGGGTTATAGATTGAAATTGAATGAGTCAACAATGTGATGCAGCTGTGATAAAGGCTAATATTGTGGAGTGTAATACAGGAGTAAGTCACAGGAGGAAATTGTCCCACTCTACTTGGCACTGATGAGGCTTCTGTTGGCATAGTGTGTCCAATTCTGGGGGCCATACTTGAGGAAAGATTTGGACAAATTGGAGAGAGTCCAGAGGTGAGCAACAAAAATGATAAAAGGTTTAGAAAATCTGACCTATTAGGAAAGGTTAAAAAAAACTGGGCATGTTTAGTCTTGAGAAAAGAAGACCAAGGGGAAACCTGATAACAGTCTTCAAATATGTTAAGGGCTGTTATAAAGAGGACAGGAATCAATAGATCTCCGTGTCCACTGAAGGTAGGACAAGAAGTAAGTGGCTTAATTTGAAGCAAGGGAGATTTAGATTAGATACAGATGCTCCCCTTGCGTAACTCGAATTTTGCGTAAGTCGGAAACGTATCTCTGACCATTATGCAAAAAAAAAAACCCCACCCCTCCTATTTCTAGCTTATGGATCTTTTTCCATAAGCTCGGATTTGTGTACACCGGGTTTATGTAACTCTGAGAGCATCTGTATTAGGAAAAACTTTCTAACTATAAGGGTAGTTAAGCTCTGGAATAGGCTTCCAAGGGAGGTGTGGAATCCTCATCATTGGAGGTTTTTAAGAACAAGTTGGTCAAACATTGTCAGGCATGGTTTAGGTTTAATTGATCCTGCCACGGTGCAGGGGGATAGACTTGATGACTACTTGAGTCCCTTCCAGCCGTACATGATTCCATAGGAATGCTCTGCATTTTATTATTTAAAAGGAAAAGGAGTGACCACATCACAATTCTGGTCCTTTGCACTCATCGTAGAAAGGCCAAAGAATGAATGGGCTCAGGGAGACACTCTCACCTCTCCAGGCTGGGGTGGGCAAGTGCTTTAATTTTTCTTTTTTAAAAAAAGTGTCAAGTTAGTACAAATTAAAAGCAGGAAAAGTATTAATTTTTTTTCTGACTTACAAAGATATTTTGAAGTACTAGTGCCAGTAACAGGAAGAAGTGATCATTTAAATCCACCAGTTTAATGGTCAGTTTTAAAATCTATTTCTTAACATGTTATTTTGAAAATAAAGCTAGCCCATTGCCTGATACAGTTTTAGCTCCAGATTGCATATTTTGCAAGGCAGAAAATCTTTGAGTTTAATGTTTGAATTGGGAGGCAGTGTTGCCTAGTGGATAGAATAGCGGTCTGGGGCTCAGGAGATCTGGGTTCTGTTCCCAGCTCTGCCACTGCCTGCTGGGTGACCTTGGCAAAGTCACTTTGCCTCCTTGTGCCTCCATTTCCCCATCTGTAAAATAGGAATAATGATACTTACCTCCTTTGTAAAGCTCTTTGACATGTACTGATGTCAAGCATTAAATGAGAGCAAAGTATCATTAAAAACAATAATTGATTCTAAGCCTGAATCTGACTTAGGTGTCTTTCTGAGCTGTTGGTGGATTTGAAAAGCAGAGGGGAGAGAAATGGACTGAACACCCAAAAACTGATACACGTGGAGACAGAAAACACAATTAAGCAGCGGGAAGGAGAGATAGATGACAAACCATGATAAGATGGGTTATAAAAATCTTTATTGATTACTGCTCCATTGTTGACATTCACATGTCTTGGGGCATATTGATTTGTATTGTTGTTCATAGTGTGATGGGTCACCTAGTTGAAAAGAAGTTCCAGAATATACAGTAATGCAACATGACTAGTTTAGCTGATCATTTCTCAGGATTTTCTAAATCTGTTTTCAAATGGTAGAATATCGACCTCTGTCTGTCTTTAAACAATGGAGTTTATTGCAACATGTTATTGTAAAGCACAAATTAAACAAGAACGCCACCTCTGTTTAACACTTGAAATAAACCATTTAGCATCTGATTTTGGGAATAAAGCGTTATAGATGTTATAACGTTGCCTACCATGTGTAGAGATAGTGTGGATATCCCTGACTGTATTTAGGTTGTGCCAGTTCTCTGACAAAGAGCACTGCATTTTCAGAACAAAAACACTGTCAAAACTCAGGTTGTCGGACTGAATATACTGCTTCCTTATATATGATATGTGATCCATATCTGATCACTAGTATTTTGTGGGACCCTACAATGCAGGATACAAGCAACTCCTATTTAAGTCAGTAGGAGTTGTTAATATCCTGTGGTGGAAGAACAGGGCTCCTGGAAACCATGTTGACCTAGCAAATCTAATCTAGCATTCTCTTGTGATCTGCAGTAGATCCATATAGGAGAAATAAAAATTTAAGGTAAGAATACTAATTTTGCATATAAATACCTCCTGCTTTTTCCTACCTCTGTCTCTCACTGCTGCAGTGACATCTAGTGGAACTAAAAAGCAAAGTTTGCTACAAAGTTCTATGATTCTGTCTCAGTTAATTATTTAACATTTGTACAGTGCCTTGAATGTGTGAAGTGCTAAGTATTATTATTATCATCTGTCTTTTCATTTCTAATGTGTCTATTGCCCTAGGCTTCCAGACATTAGTCTGGAATTCAGCTCTTGCAATTCAACTCTCCTACAGTTAACTTTGATGGGTAGTCATCTCATATTGCAGAGATTGCATAGTCAGAGGAGCTCTCCAGAAACACACCAGAGACATGGCGAATGACTTAACAATTGGAGTCCAGCAGAGTTTCCAAAATGTGGCTAGGATATACCCAGCAGTGTTTGGCCAGTGTGCATCAGAGGCGTTGACTTCCCCTCTTTACTCTGGGCCCTTGAACCCCCCCACCCCACCCCAGCCCTTCCATGAGGCCCAGCACCACCCCGCATCTTCCCACCCCTTCCCTGCCCCTATTCCAACCCCTTCCCCAAATCC
This sequence comes from Trachemys scripta elegans, assembly GCF_013100865.1. Classification (NCBI taxonomy): domain Eukaryota; kingdom Metazoa; phylum Chordata; order Testudines; family Emydidae; genus Trachemys; species Trachemys scripta. The sequence continues at coordinate 55,845,489 of NC_048307.1, forward strand.
CCGCCCCAACTCCGCCCCCTCCCTGCCCCTATTCCAACCCCTTCCCCAAATCCCCGCCCCGTCCCCGTCACCTCCCCTGAGTGTGCCACGTTCATGCTCCAGCCCTGGAGCACTCACGGAGTCGGCTCCTATGGTGTGCACCATCATCATAAAAGGATTTCCTGTCACAAAACCATACTATGCAAGAAGGCACAGACAAATTATTAAACATTGTTGATGCTGGCAGGCAGTGCAGGCACTGCTCTGGGTTAAATAAGGCAATCAGGGTGGGTGAAAAGGGGATAGGGTTTGCTGAAGCTATGGGACAGGTACAATAGCCGCAAAGTGAGAGCAGATGGATTTGCAGAAGTGGAACATGCACTGGTATAAGATCCAGGAGTATTGAAGATTCTGATGATGGAGCAGCCCAAGCTAACCATGCATCCATTTGGTCCAGTGTGAGGGTGGGCTTAATAATCACAAACAGAGGAACTCTATTCTGGTCACACATGCAAGCACAGACCCTCTTCTCTGCTGCACAGGGGACTGCAGTTGTGGTCAGAACATACTGAGTGTCCAGACCATGTGACAATCTCTCTCTTAAGATATGGTCCACGCTGTGAAAAAGTCTGAGAACTCCTGATCTACAATATACTACTTCAGTGCTTATAGAAACAGATGCATAAGCAGCATATTACTAGCAATTGCAGCTTCTTGGTGAAAGGAGCTGATAAGAATGGCCATAGTGAGTCAGACCAATGGTCCATCTAGCCCAGTATCTTGTTTTCTGACAGTGGCCAATGCCAGATACTTTAGAGGGAATAACTAGAACAGGCAATCATCAAGTGATCCATCCCCTGTCGTCCACTCCCAGCTTCTGGCAGTCAGAGGCTAGGGACAGCCAGAACCTGGGGTTGCATCCCTGACCATCTTGGGTAATAGCTATTGATGTACCTATCCTCCATGAATTGAATTCTTTTTTGAACTTTGTTATAGCTTTGGCATTCACAGCATCCCCTGGCAATGAGTTCCATAGGTTGACTGTACCTTGTGTGAAGAAGTAGTTTCTGTTGTGTGTTTTAAACCTGCTGCTATTCATTTCATTGAGTGACCCTAGTTCTTGTGTAATCTGAAGGAGTAAATAACACTTGCTTATTCATTTTCTCTACACCAGTCATGATTTTATAGACCTCCATCATATTCCCTTAGTCATCTCTTTTTTCCAAGCTGAAAAGTTGCATTCTTTTAATCTGTCCTCATACGGAACCTGTTCCATACCCTTAATCATTTTTGTTGCCCTTCTCTGTACTTTTTCCACTTCTAAAATGCCTTTTTTTAGATGGCGTGACCAGAAGTGTCAAGAGGTGAAGAGTCTGCCGTATTGAGTTTGCTGTAGAGAGATTTATATTATCGTTGCATTCTGTATCATTTTGGGTGAATCTTTTAAGCAAATTAGCTCTGTTCATAGTTACTGAGTGGTGTTCCTCCTTTTCAGCTGCATCTTATTTTATTTTACAGGCACAGCTGATAGCTCAATCAATTGGTCAGGCTTTCAGCGTGGCCTACCAGGAGTTTCTGAGAGCCAACGGAATTAATCCAGAGGATCTCAGTCAGAAAGAATATAGTGACATAATCAATACCCAGGAGATGTATAATGATGATCTTATACACTTCTCCAATTCAGAGAACTGCAAGGAGGTAAATTCTTTTTTTTTTTTTTAATTTTTATTTCATATTGTTAATCCAGTTTTCTTATTTTTAATATTGATGCACACACTGAGCACTCAATTGGCATTTTAAGAATACATTTGCATAGGAAATAAATGGTTTTATTAGTATTCAGCCTTAGGAGCTTTTTATTTTTCCTACCCACTTTACTTTCAAGATCCTTCTGCCTCCATCATAATAGTAATTACATTTACATTTCATACAAGCGGGAAACAATAATACCTTTACATCATGCTTCAGGTGTCAATTACTTGCGTGCTATAATGAGGTGTAGATATAATAAGGGAGTTGATAATCAGGTTTTAATAACCTTGAAAATTTACATTTTAATAGATTTTATATCTGCTGTTTGGCACTAAGCGTCTCTGTAAATGAGCTGACATTTCTGATCTCAGTAAGATATCTTTGGTGTATCTTCTGTATTAAGACTGTGTGTTTTAATGCTCATTCTAGAATAAAATCATATCTGGTTAATTTAAATGTTGGAGGTGCATATAGAAGAGAGGCCTGATTCCAAAATATTACCTGCAAAGCTGAGGGTGGAGGAGCATTCATCTGACATAGAAGTAATGGTTTTTAATTAAGTTGGACAAAAATCATGGGACAGGATCCAAACACAGACAATATGACCTTAAACGTCAGATTGTTCTTGGGTCTTGTGGGTGTTTGAGAGCAATGGGTGGAACAGTGAGCTGTCTGCCATCTCGGTGCTCCCCATGCAGGAATAGGGACCAAGTGCTTGGGCAGAACAGGGACTGCTCTTGGGCACCCCCACAATACAATCCCCCCGAGGAGCAAGTGGGATCATGACAAAGGGTAGGCGCAATGTGTGCATTCCCACTGTACTTGGGGAAGTTGCTAGGGGAGGGAAGGGATTTTGTCTCTTGAAGAGATTGCAAAACTCTTCTAGGGCTTAGGGGGCTTCTGTCCATCACCAGTACTGCTTGGTGGTTGAATACCATAGACTGGCCCTAATATAGCATTGTTTTTAGTCCATGAAAGAAGGGTTTTATGGAGTTCTGGCTCTGCGTGGGACAAGCATGGCTGTCTCTTATGCTTCTGTTATATCATAGCTCTTCCAAATCCCATTCATTTTATACTCCACACATTCCTGACTATCAAAGATAAAGTGGACTTCTGCTCGGAAAGGGACTACGTAAAATAAAAATAGCACTTTTAAAGCTGCATCTTCTCCCTCTGTGTCTGACAAATTGTACTACTACCAATGAAGTGGGTCCAGTAGAGCTGTGGCATTGAGCAGCCTGGTTTCTGTCCTCTTGTCCTGCCTTTCTCCCCTTAACCCCCCACAAATAACAGCAGCAAAATTGCCATCTGAAACCTGTTTACAGAATCTTCATTGTTGGTAATATATGAAGTGGAGAGAACTTCCCTTAAGTCAATACCAGGCTTAGCATGGCATGTCAGCATAATGACTTGCATTGATAATAATGGTGTACATTTCATACTTTACCTTTCATGCAGGAAGGTCTCTCAGCACCTCAAAAACAGAATGAGACACATGGGGCCAAATCCTGTTTCCATTGAAGTAATGACAAAACTCTCCTTGGTTTCAGTGTGATGAATATTTGGCCTGTGTTCTAATGGTCTGAGTGCAGAAAGCACAATTTCTGCATTTTAAAATGGTCTCATTTTGTGACTTTGGGCAAATCATTTAATCTTTCTGTCGCAGTTTTCTCATCTGTGAAATAATAGGTGTAGTAGCACTTCTCTGCCTCATAGGGTATTGGGAGGATTAATTAATTGAGCTTTATAAAACATTTAGAAGATGAAAAGCGCTACATGCTAAATGTTATTTCCAAGCGATGAGTCATGTCATTTCACTGGGGGTTTTGCCTAAATAAGGGATGCAGATTTTGGACCTATACGTAGGAAATGCCGTCATTTCTGGGTTAATCATGGTGACTGGAAGTGAAGGTGAAAATCCATATTCAACTGAAAACCAATCCAGGTATACGTAAATTGTAATTTATAGAGTTACAGATAGAAAAGATAAAGAAATGGATGTGTGGTTTATACGGGTACAGTCGTTGGACTTGACAAGGTATTGTTTATGTACACATAACAACTGGAAAATATTTCAAATTAGTCACACAAGGGAAAACAAACTTAATTAGAAAATCTTGTTTTTACTTGTAATCGGAACTGCTTGGATATAAATATGTGGAACACCAAGATGCCAGTTTTATAATCACTTCTCTGAGCTTAAGCATGCTTCAGAGGTGGCTACCCTTCCTGCTGCCCATTGCTCCTTGGTTCCCAGTTCTCCTAAATGAGCATGTTTACAAGTAATGATGGATTGTCTGATCATGCTGAAGCTGTTGCACTCTGGCTGCATTTCAGTCAACCCAGGGATAACCTCTGCAGAACCCAGTGAGCCTTCCTGGTTTTTACAAACAAGAAATCTCCTTCTGGGTCTCTTTTTAATTTAGAAGGCTGACCTAACTGTAGTGATGCAACTGAGCCTCCAGTGGTAAATAGGCCTTGCTTATTACAAGTAGCGCAGCCACCGCATTATTTGTTTGGGGGGAAATGTTCTTATCCAGTATTTTATTAAAGAAGACCCTCAACTTGAAAATCACACTTCTGGTTAGAAACATTACACATCCTGTAATCACAAGTAACCCCCAAGATTACTATATCTGAGAGAAGATAATGTCATTGTATTAGAGTAGCACCTTGAGGGGCTAACAGAGATTAGGGCCCCCATTGTGCTAGGTGCTGTACAAACAGGTAAGATGCACAGATAAATTAAGTGACTTGGTGAAGGTCACACTTGAAGTCTGTGGCAGAGCTGGAAATTGAACCTAGAACTCTTAAATTCCAATGCCTTAGCTGCAAAGTCTTAAGATCTCCCCTGGCAACTGTGTTCCAGTGAGGAAAATTATTTCTATTTATTTAATGAAGCACATCATATATAGTCAGTTCCACTGTTTCCCATGTAGAGTCAGTAGTTTTTTAGTTTTTCCCTTGTTATAAAGACCTGTATGAATTACAACAGGTGAGCAGAAGATCCTCTATAAAAATTATTTTAAAGGAATTAGAAAAAAAATCAGAGCATCCTATTTAACGGGTGCTAGAAACTGGAATATGTGACAGGTACTCATTTTAAAAACAATTAAATTGACTCTCTCTTTTGAAGTAACTTCTCGTGATTAATAGGAAAGTGATTTAGTTTTCTTTGTAAATGGTTAATTTTAATGAATTGACCACTGAAATAGTACTGTTTGAAATTCAGAGGAAATGTAATTAAAACAAAACAGTGATTTGTATAAATTTTCATTGCAGCTGCAGCTAGAAAAGCAGAAGGGAGAAATTCTCGGGGTGGTGATTGTGGAATCAGGATGGGGATCCATCCTACCCACAGTTATCCTGGCTAACATGATGAATGGAGGCCCTGCAGCTCGTTCAGGGAAACTAAGCATTGGAGACCAGATTATGTCTATTAATGGAACCAGTTTAGTTGGTCTTCCTCTTGCAACATGCCAAGGGATTATAAAGGTACCCAACACTTATATCTGTATACATGCATGTTTGTAGAGTGTGACCCTGCAGGGCTGAGATTGTGTCTTTGTAAAGTGCCTGGCAAATGTCTCACACTTATATGTGTAATAACAATACTTCCAGTTTTACTGGTGCAAGATAGACTCTGACATTCCAGGCCTTTCCTTTGAGCAGATTTTAATAGGGACAAGTGAGTGAAGATTATGTAAGGAAGAAGAGCTGCAAGAGTATTTCACAAGACTAAATAGAGCCAGACCACGCCGCACATATCTCCTAGAGAGGATCACATGTGGACCTCCACACTTACCAGTGTGAGGGAAACTCAGCTGTATCCACAGCACTATCCATCCTATGAACTGCGGAAGCCTTTCATTTGGACTCCAAATGAAAGGCTTCCGCAGTTCATAGGATGGATAGTGCAAGTGGAAGGGGTGGTGGACTGGAGGAAAGAGTTGGCAGGTCGGGAGATGAATCAAGTAGATGCAGTCTATCTTCCCTGTAACCCCATGAAGGTTCCCCAGAGAAGATACAATCCCAGGTTGTATTATTTTTGGCCACTGGTGCTAGTACAGATTTATATCCACCAGGGTTAGTAGCAGCTGCCAGCTATTGATGACAGCTTGCAGTGTGCCATGTAATTCTGACCAGAGCAAGTCGAATTCACCTGGTGCTTAAAACTCTCATAGACTTTAAGGCCAGAAGGGGCCACCGTGACCATCTAGTCTGACCTCCTTCACCCTGCAGGCCACAGAACTTCACCTGCCCACTCTTGTAATTTGCCCATAATCTGTCTGAATTACTGAAATCCTCAAATCTTGATTTTAATAATCCACCATTTATTCTACTTCGTATCAGCAAGTGACCCATGTCCCAATGCTGAAGAGGAAGACAAAAAAAACCCTAGGGTCTCTGCCAATGTGACCTGGGGGAAAATTCCTTCCTGGCTCCAAATATGGCAGGGGTTAGACCCTGTAAAACCCTGAGCAAGTGGGTGATACCTGGGACACCAGCCAGATACCTGGGAAAGAATACTCTGTAGTAACTCAGAGCCTTCCCCATCTAGTGTCCCATCACCGGCTATTGGAGATATTTGCTAATAGCAATTGCAGATGGGCCATGTGCTATAGTAGGCAATCTCATTGTACAGTCCCCTCCATAAACTTAGCAAGCTCAGTCTTGAAACAAGTTAACTTTTTTGTTCCCACTATTCCTCTTGGAAGGCTATTCCAGAACTTTACTCCTCTGATAGTTAGAAACTTTCATCTAATTTCAAGCCTAAACTTATTGATGATCTGTTTATATCCATTTGTTCTTATGCCAGCGTTGGCCCTTAATTTAAATAATTCCTCTCCCTCCCTGATGTTTATCCCTCTGATGTATTTATAGAGAGCAGTCGTATTTCCTCTCAGCCTTCCTTTTGTTAGGCTAAATAAGCCAAGCTCCTGAAGTGTCCTCTGGTAAGGTAGGTTTTCTATTTCTCTCATCATCTTAGTAGCTTTTCTCTGCACCTGTTTCCAGTTTGAATTAATCTTTCTTAAACACGGGAGACCAGAATTGCACACAGAATTCCAGATGAGGTCTCAGCAGTGTGTTGTATAATAGAGTTGGCAATTTCCTGGGAAAAACTAGTTTTGGACAGGGCGCTGGTAAATATCAGATTAAACTCAGTTTAAACTGGGAAAAATAATTGCATCTGCATCCAGCAAGTTCAGCAAGCATAGAACAGATCTTTTCAAACTTTGGATACATCTCTTCAAAACTGAGGAATAGGCTTGGTCTGTCCACAACATCAGAGTTGGTCTTCTGCTACAGAATAGTGCATGACCAAATGGACCTGGACTGATAGTCTGCAACTTTGCATGCTTCTGATTGCTTAATGCTCCGAACTACAACTCTGCATATTGTTGTTTTCATAAATCAAATGTGTTTGAAGTTTGTTTATATAATATTGAAAACTGAAATATGAGTCATGACATGTGTAACTTCCTTGAGAAAATACCAAACCAAAATGTACACATTCTGATGTTCAGTATTATATATTTAGTATTACTCCCACTGTAGTTTTACTTTGTATTTGCACAATCCAAAATTAATCTATTAATCTCGTCTGATGTAACCATAATTTGAATATGTAACTAAAACTAAGTGCAATGTGGTGTGCGTTAATGAAACCGTTTTAAAAATAGAAAATACTTTAAATTGGGGCTAATTGGTTTTTCTTGCGGTGTTTAAAAAACATGATTTACCTGGTAAAAACTACTTCTGGTAAATACTGTCATCCCCATTGTATAATGGTAATAAATCTTCACTTTCTCTGCCGGAAATATCTCACCTGATGCATCCTAGGATTATACACCTCTATCCCGATATAACGCGACTTGATATAACATGAATTCGGATATAACGCGGTGAAGCAGTGCTCCGGGGAGGGAGGGGGGTGGGGCTGTGCACTCCGGTGGATCAAAGCAAGTTCGATAGAACACGGTTTCACCTATAACGCGGTAAAATTTTTTGGCTCCCGAGGACAGCGTTATATTGGGGTAGAGGTGTATTAGCCTTTTTTACAGCCGTATCACATCGGTGGCTCATAGTCATCTGTGATCAGCCAGTAGACCCAGGGCTTTTTCCTCTGCTGGCGCTTCCAACTGGTAAGTCCCCAGCTTATAACAAAAATTCTTATTGTTAGTCCGTAAGTGCCTGATTTGCACTATTAAATTTCATGCCATTCTTATTACTCCAGTTTTCAAGGTCATCTAAACCTTCCCATATGATATTCTGGTCCTCCTCCGTATTGCTTTGTGTCATCCCAACTTTGTGTCATCTGCAAATTTTATTAGCACACTCCTGTTTTTTGTGGTAAGGTCTCTAATGAAGATGTTAAATAAGAGTAGTCCCAAGAATGATCCCTGAGGAACTCCACTAGATACCTTCCTTCAGCCTGACAGTTCACTCATTGGAGTCTCCACTTTAACCAGTTCCTTACCCACCTTTTGATTTTCATATTAATCCCCGATTTCTCCAATTTAACTAATAATTTCCCATGTGGAACTGTATCAAATGATATACTGAAGTTCAGGTAGATGAGATCTACTGTATTTCCTTTGTCTAGACAATCGGTTATCTTCTCAAAGAAAGAGATCAGGTTGGCTTGGCATGATCTATCTTTTGTAACCACATGTTGTATTTTATCCCAATAATCATTACCTCTGTCCTTAACTACTCTCTGTTTCAAAATTTGTTTGAAGACCTTGCATACAATTGAGGTCAAACTCACGGGCCTGTAGTTTCCCAGATCACTTTTGTTTCTTTTGTTAAATATAGGTACTGTGTTTGCAATCCCCAGCTATACAGTACACCCCCTGAGTTTACAGATTATTTAAAAATCCTTGCTATAGGGCTTGCAATTCCATGTGCAAGTTCCTTTCATATTTATGGATAGATATTATCTGGGCCCCCTGATGTGGTCCCATTAAGCAGTTTAAATTTGGCTTCCACCTCAGATGTGGTAATTTCTATTTCCATATCCTCATTCCCATTAGCTACCCTGCCATTGTCCCCAAACTCCTTATTACTCTCATTAAAAACTGAGGTGAAGTAGTCATTTAGGTATTCATTTAATCCCCATCATCAGTTCTTAATGGTCCCACTTCTTTCCTTGCTTTCTTTTTATTTATATGGCTAAAGAACCTATTAACATTGGCTTTAATTTTCTTTGCAAGGTCCAACTCTGCCTGGCTTTTAGCAATTCTCACTTTTCCTCTATACTTTCTGACCTATGTGAGTTAGTTTTCCTCACTGATCCCTTCCATTCCTTGTAGACTTTATGCTTTCTCTTAATAACCAGTTTGAGGTGCTTGTTCATCCAGTTTGGTCTGACAGCCTTCCCTATGAATTTTTCCCTGTGCTTGGGATGCAGGCTTCAGATAGTTTCTGCAACATTGACTTAAAGTAATTCCAAGCCTCCTCCACATTCAGATCCTTGAGTTCTTCAGTTGACATCCCTAACTAATTTTCTCAATTTTTTTCAAGTTTGCCCTTTTGAAATCAGGGGCCCTAGTTGCAGACCTATTGTTGTTTATCTTTTCATTTAGTTTAAACTGAATTAACTCCTCATCACTCAATCTAAGGCTGTCCTCTACAGCCAGCTCTTCTATGAGGTCCTTTCTACTTATCAACTCTAAATCTAAAATGGCACCTCTTCTTGTTCGTTCAGTGACTGTTTAGTGAAGAAATCTGTCAGCTGACCCATCCACGACTATCTGGGCCCTACCATTATTAGTAGCACTTCTCCTCCAATGTATATCTGGGAAATTAACATGAGAGTTGTCCATATAGCCTAGTGTCCTGTCTTCTGACAAGGGCCAGTGCCAGATGTTTCAGACATAATGAACAGAATAGGGAAATTTATCAAGTGATCTACCACCAGTCATCCAGTCCCAGTTTCTGGCAGTTAAAAGTTTAGGGACACCCAGAGCATGAGGTTGCGTCCCTGTCCATCTTGGCTACTAGCCATTGATAGTCTTATCCTCCATGAACTTACCTAATTCAGTTATATCCAGTTTTACTTTTGGCCTTCACAGCATCCCCAGCAATGAATTCCACAGGTTGGCTGTGCACTGTGTGAAAAAGTTCTTTTTTATGTTTGTTATTGGGTGACCCCTGGTTGTTGTGTTAAGTGAAAGGGTAAATAACACTTCCTGTTCACTTTCTCCACACCATTCATGATTTGATAGACATATATCATATCGACCCGTAGTTATCTCTTTTCTAAGATGAACAGTCCCCGTTTTTTTTAATCTCTCCTCATATGAAAGCTGTTCCACATCCTTATAATTTTTGCTGCCCTTCTCTGTACTTTTTCCAATTCTAATATATCTTTTTTGAGATGGGGCTACCAGAACTGCATGTAGTATTCAGGGTGTGGGCATATCAGGGATTGATATCATAGCATTATGATATTTACTGTCTTATCTATCGCTCTCCTAATGGTTTCTAACAGTGTTAGCTTTTTTGAGTGCTGCTGCACATTGAGCTGATGTTTTCAGAGAACTATCCACAATGACTCCAAGATCTCTTTCTTGAGTGGTAACAGCTAATTTAGACCTCATCATTTTGTATGTATAGTTGGGATTCTGTTTTCCAATGTGCTTTACCTTGCATTTATCAACACTGCATTTCATCTGCCATTTTGTTCTCAATCACCTAGTTTTGTGAGATCCATTTGTAACTCTTCACAGTCAGCTTTGGACTTAACTATCTTAAGTCATTTTTTATTGTCTGCAGAGTTTGCCACCTCACTGTTTACCCCTTTTTCCAGATCTTTTATGAATATGTTGAACAGCACTGGTCCCGGTACAGATCCCTGGGGGACACCGTTGTTCACCTCTCTCCACTGTGAAAACTGACGGTTTATTCCTACCCTTTCTTTCCTATCTTTTAACCAGTTACTGATCCATGAGAGGACCTTCCCTTTTATTCCATGACTGCCTACTTTGCCTAGGAGCCTTTGGTTTTGGACCTTGTCAGAGGCCAAGTACACTTTTGAAAATCCAAGTACACTATATCCACCGGATCACCCTTGTCCACATGCTTGTTGACACCCTCAGAGAATTCTAATAGATTGGTGAGGCATGATTTCCCTTTACAAAAGCCGTGTTAACTTTTCCCCAACATATGATTAATCTGTGTTTCTGATAATTCTGTTCTTTACTTATAATTTCAACCAATTTGCCTAGTACTGAAGTTAGGCTTACTGGCCTGTAATTGTCAGGATCACCTCTGGAGGCTTTTTAAAAAAATCAGTGTTTTCGTTGTTGTGTGCTTTCTTGCTTGCTGTGTATCTGCTTGATTGAAGTTTATAGTGTGATCTATTTGAGGGGCTGTGTCCTGAGCCTAGTGGCCTGCAAGGCTGAGAGCTTCCACATGAGGTTCTAACCTGCCATTCTTTGATCCCTAATCCTTTTCGGATCCCTTGTTCATAAACAACCAGAGGAGCTAGCAAACAGGAGCAGGAAACTTTCAGAGGGGCTTTAGAGACTGAGCATGACAGCCAGTTACACCTAATAAACATTCTCTAAATTTAGGCCAACCCCTCCTTTCCCTTGCCCGCCTCCCTCCCCCTCCCCCACCAAAAAGGGGGGGAAAAGAAAACACACACACACAACCCTGCAAGAGTAAAAATCATGCCGGCAGAAGTCCAGCAGCAGAGTGGGAGGAACTGGGGTATCTTTTTGGAAAGGAGGTGCCTATACAAGGAAAGATGGGCAATGCCTAAACCAAAATGGAACCAGGTTACTGGAATGTAAACTTAAAAGTTCATAGAGGAGTTTTTAAATTAAGGGCTGGGGAAAAGCCAACAGAGGTAGGAGAAGCCTATGGTTCGGACAGACACATCCCTTAGAGGGAGGATTTATTAAAGTGGATATTTTATATCCTAGTAAAGAGGAGAAGAGAGAAGTTGATAAAGTACAGGTAGGAAATGAATAGAAAAAGTTCAACAAAAGAGAGTCCTATTCAATTATATCACATGAGGGCAGACAATTAAATATTGACAAATTTTATAAGTGCTTGTTTACAAGTGCTAGAAGTCTTAAGTACTGAGATGGGTAAAATTGAGTGCCTGGTATTACATGAGGATATTGATAATTAGTTTCCCATAATCACAAAATTCCTAGTTGTAGTATTTAATTAAAAATACTGAAAAGGTCCCTATCTACACATCAGATCCCAGGGGATTTGTAGCAGACTCTAAGCACTATCTGTTATGTTTCTTCCCTAAAATGATTTTGACCCAAACAGATGCCATTTTACCCATTCCATCACTTCTAATTTCTTTACAGTCTACCTTGCCATTAATGTACAATGCTGCTCCACCACCTTTTCCTTTACTTCTGTCTTTCCTGAACAGGACATAACTTCAATACCTGTATTCCGGTCATGACTACTATTTTACCATATTTTTGTTCTCCCTATATCCAGCACCAGTAGTTCTAGTTCCTTCATTTTGTTACCCAGGCTCCTTGCATTGATATACAGACATCTTATTTGTTTTTGCTTGGCTTCACCCAGATTCTTCGCCTGATTAGGTATAGTCGTTTTACTGCCAGTATTGCCTACCTGACTGTTACTGTCAGTGATGTTGGCACTGCCTTTCCTCTTGTTGTCTATTCTCCTACACTCTGTTGTTCCTTTATCCATTGCTGTATCCTCTTTTACTTGATTTTCCTCGTGGTTAATGTGTGAAGATTACATGAGTCTCTCCCAACCGTCTCCCTCGAATTCTTAGTTTAAAGTTCTTCTAATGAGACATGCCAACCTCCATCCCAGAAGTCTATTTCCCTCCCTACTCAGGTGGAGTCCATCCCATGAGAACAGTCCCTGTGAATGCCTCGCAGTGATTGACCATCCCAAAGCCTTCCTCATAGCACCACTGGCTGAGCTATCTGTTGATCATCATAATCTTGTTTCACCTTCACTCTCCTTCTCTACAGACAGGTGGAATCCCAGCCATAGAATCATAGAAGATTAGGGTTGGAAGAGACCTCAGGAGGTCATCTAGTCCAACCCCCTGCTCAAAGCAGGACCAATCCCAGTGTAGATCATCTGAGTCTCCCTTTCTTTAAGCGTCTTCCCCAGCCTGGCATAGTCTTCCTTGATGTTTCCAAGTGAGAATCTAGCAGTACCATTTGTTCCCATGTGAAGGACAATTAGTGGATCCTTTCCTGCTCCCATTAGGATCCTCTACAGCCTCATGTCCACATCCTCTATCTTAGCTCCCAGCAGACAGAACACTCATCTGTGCTTGGGATCAGCCCTGGTGACAGCTGGTCCGTTTTTCTTAATAGGGAGTCCCAGTCACATAGATCTGCCTCTTTCTGGAGTTGGTGCAATTCTCCAGCATTCCCCCTTTTGTTTGTTCTTTTTGGCTAAAAATTGTCTTGTCTTCTGTTCCTCCTTGCAACCTTCTGAGAGCTCCTGGGGCTCTGAACTCTAGCTATCTCCATTGTCTCTTCCCCTCTTCTTGTAGACTAGTAGCTCTTCTCTTCTTCCTTGTTCTCCCAGCCTGCCTCTCCCTTTCATTTTCCAACTCAGCAAACCTGAGCCTCAGCTCTATTTCTCATTTACTAGCCTGTTTTTTCCTCAGCCTTGTTCTTATAATCATATGCTTCCACTGCCACTTTCCTTATCTAGCAATCTATCCTTACAGTTCTCTGATCCAGGCATGCACTTGCAAGTCCTGAGGTTCCCCTTTAGCCTCCTCTTTCCTTTCCTCTGTTAGCCATTCAAATCCCCTTTGAAACTCAACCATAGTTTCTAGATGCATCTCCAAACTTTGGATCTTCTCTTCCATTGGCCCTACCAGGTGGCATGTCATAAAAATGAAACATCTTTCAGGTACCCCCTCCATAATAATGTACATCCTACAGTTTCCACTTCCAGTCATCTTCATTGGGAACCAATCAGTACTACGACCCACAGTATTGCTAATGCTGTTGGAGGTGGTTCGGTGTTAATGATGGTTGGAAAATTTGAGATAATTTGTTAGAGCAGAGAAGGCCTTGGCCTCACTATCCCCATTTGTAAAATGGAGATTACAGTATCTTATTATGAGACATGTTGAAGCTGCATCCTTTAATGATTATGAAGGGCTGTGAGATCCTTGCGTTGAAGGTACTATTTATATAAGAGTGAATTGTTATTGTTGGTAAGGTTTTGGGATGGCCAGCTGAACTAATAGTTTGGAAAGAGTCCCTGACTTCTTTCCTCAGGATCAATAGGATAATTTTCATTTAGAGTGGCAGAATGTTCCTTCATATGGGCAGTCCTATGTTAGTTGCAGCTGCAGGGGGAGAGGAATACAGGGTTTCAAGCTCAGCAACGTCACATACTTCCAGTGAGCACCAGTTAGAACTACTTCAGAAAATGCTAACGTTTGGGATATTTTTCAGGGTCTTAAGAACCAGACGCAGGTGAAACTGAACATTGTCAGCTGTCCTCCTGTTACAACCGTCCTCATAAAACGACCAGACCTGAAATACCAGCTGGGCTTCAGTGTACAGAATGGAATCGTAAGTTTGTACTTTATTGTTTATGGCTTTTATGTGGAAACATGTTAAAAAGCTAAATAACTGGAATATTAAAAAAAACAAAAACATATTGTGTACTTTTTATGCACTTTGAACCTTTTGAGCTTCCTGGTTTATCAAGTAGCCTTGCAAGCAGTATATTTCAGAGGCAGAATGTTACATCTGTATGTTGTGGAGATAAGTGTGTGTGTATAATGTTGTTTGTTGTAGCATGTACCCAAACACAAAGTAAACATTTGATTTTTAGGAGATTGGATGTCCTAGCATATGTCTAGCAGAAGGAACAGATGGGAGGGTGAGAGAAGTAAAGTAGCAGTCAAGGATGTGACAGGCTGCTGATGTGGGGCATGCAGTGCAGTTAGGCTGTGCCAGTTGTTGAGGTCAGTGAGACCTAAAGTCACAAGCGTAAGTCCCATCCCTGAAGTATTCATTGCTGCTGATAGGCTTGAAGAGAAGGGGCTGTTCATAGCCAGTGAAAATTTGTGTAGAGCTTGTATGTGAGCTTGAGTCATAATCACTAAGACCATCATGCCATCAGGATATCTGTTTTCTGAGAATTCAGTTTGTCTGATCTGTACCCATATTCCACAAATACAGGACCTCTATTTTTCCATTTTGATCCCTTGATTTATCAAACCTTCTTATTAAATCTACTGTATGTCGACATCCTTAAATCTACTACCCCTTTGTCTGTGCTTCCTCTGATCTACTATATACGATGTGGTGCTATGCCCGGTAAAACCTTTTCATTAGTAATATAACTTTAAATGTTGTTTGTAACATCTGTGGTGCTTCCCCATTCTAGGAATAAAGAATACTGTAAATACACTGTAAATAAAAGTAGAAGCATTGAATGGCAAGTTTTAAAGATTGTGCCCAATGCACATGCAGTGGAACTTACTTACATTGGAGCCTGTGGAGAAAAGGGTTAATTTTCAGAGGAGTTTCACAATAAATAGAGCATCCACTATTTAAAAAAGGGAGCTAGGAATAAGCCTGCTTCTCATCTTCCACTACCCTGCCAGTATGATATCTTTTTGCCTACAACTGGCTCTTTTACTCTGTTGTTTAGCTCTGGTAGTGGGTTGTTTGTTTGTTTGTTTGTTTGTTTGTTTGTTTTTGATCCTCTTACTTTTTTTATTTAGGGTATACATTTAATTTGAGCCTCTATTGTGGTGTTTTTAATTAGTTTCCGTGCAGCTTGCAGGCATTTGTGTCTTGTGACTGTTCTTTTTAATTTCTGTTTAACTAGCCTCCTCATTTTTGTGTAGTTCCCCCTTTTGAAGTTAAATGCTACTTGTGGTGGGTTTCTTTGGTATTTTCTCCCCTATGGGGATGTTACATTTAAATTACATTATGGTCATTATTACTGGGTGGTTCAGCTATCTTCACCTCTTGGAGCAGATCATGTGATGAATTTAGGATCAAGTCAGGAAATGCCTCTCCCCTTGTGGGTCTAGAACTAGCTGCTTCAAGAAGCACACATTAATGTACTCAGTCTATCTGGAGATAGTTCAAATCCCCCATTATTATTGGGTTTTTTGTTTTTGTAGCCTTTCTAATCTACCTGAGCATTTCACATGTCAGGGAGATCCTGGCCAGGTGGTCAGTAATATATTCCTATTGCTATACTCTGACTAGTCAAGCATAGAATTTCTGTCTGTAGAGATTCTTTGGTACAGTTTGATTCATTTAAGATTTTTTATTAAATTTGACTCTATGCTTTCTTTCACATATAGGGCCACTCCTGCACCAATGTGACCGCCTGTATATTTTGTACCGTTATTACTGTGTCCCATTGATAATCATTGTGCCACCAAGTTTCTGTAATACCTATTATATCAATGTTCTCATTGAATACCAGGCACTCAAGTTCACCCATCTTAGTATTTAGCCTTCTAGAATTGTATAGAAGCACTTATAAAACTTGTCAATATTTAGTTGTCTGCTTTCATGTGATGTAACTGAATGAGAATCTCTTTCATTGGACTGTTTCTCTTCAATTCCTACCTGTACTTCATCAACTTCTATCCTCTCCTCTTTACTAGGATATAGAGTATCCCCTTTAATAAATCCTCCCTTAAGGGATGTGTCTGTCTGAACCGTTTGCTTCTCCACACCTGTCAACTTTCACAGTTCCCCTCTGAATCCCTCCGAAGCAGTTCTGGAGTGAGCTTGGGCAGAATGGGGGAGTAATGGGCACAGATGGGAGCGTGTGAAACATTTCTCCCAACTACAGTCAGAAAAGCTAATACAGACTGAGGCACAGTCTGTATTTCTCTCCCCCTCGCCACTTCCTCACCTCCTTCATCTCCACACACTTACCACCCTAACTGAATTGTCAGTGTCACAGCTGTTTCAGTCCATGGTGGTTTGGCTCCACCTAGTGGACATTTACCATGTTCACCATTTGGTGTATGGTCATAATTCAGTTTGAGTTAGTCTCAACATTCACAATTACCAAATTCACGAAACAAGTCTCCGCATTTATAGTAAGCGGTGAAGAATAAGAAGGCCCTGCAATGCAATTCAGTTATGAAAAGTCACAATTTGGATTTGAAGGCCAAGAACAACTGGCACACGTACTCTTAAGTTTGATTTATATTTAAAATATGTGCCTTTAATAATGTAACTCTCTTATCATTTGACTCTTTGCATTTTAAAAAGTAGAATTTTCTAATTACTAGATATGTGATTATAAAGGATCACTGGGCTCAAAAAAAAAAAAAAAAACCACAAAACACAGGCACTTTTTCCTCTTGATTCAGCATTAGCTTAGAGAAGGGATAACTTGCCTGAATGGCTGTAATTAAATGTCCTCCACTTCAGTGCCATTATCTTGTTATGCATGCATCTGCTAGTTATTTACATGCCTCATCAGAACACAGGCTTGCTGTATTTGCTTTCATTCTGCTTATCTCCTTTGTGCAGGATGTAAAGCCATTACATTCCTGGATGGTCTGTAAACAACCTGAATGTATTTAAAAAAAAAAATGCTTTTTAGGCTGGGTTTTGTTCCCATAGCACATCAGACAGACGTGTACGGTTGGGAAGGATGAAAAGCAGGCAACTGCAGCGCTTCCCTATCTCTGTAGGATTTAATTTCCTTGCTCAATGCAGAGCTGTGCTCTGGGAGACACTTTCTGGTGCTCTGCAAACAGTTGGCTGGTCAGGTTGTGCTAGCTTCCCTGGTTTCCAGCTGAGGGAACTGGAGCAAATGGAAGGAGATGAAAGGAGCAGAAGTAGAAAGTGTAGAACAAAAGCAAACCGTTCTTGCTCCAAAGTCAGCTAAAAATGCATATGTGATGGAAGAAGTGGCTGTAGTTGCCACAGAGATGCGTTGTCATCATGAATGGGGAGGGAGGTGAACATGAGACAATCTGTCTCAAGATGTGGTTCACCATTTGTGCAAAAGCTTGGGAGCAACTTGCTTAGAAATGATGAAGGCATTTAAATGTAATAATTCCCATCTAAAGGGGCATTATGTTTGTGGTTCATGGGTTAAATCAGGTTGGTGTGTGTCCAGTCCTATCTTTACTATTGATATTTATCACTTTTCATCTATAATTTCAAAGCTCTTTACAAAAGAGGGGTTCTGTTTTAAAAGTACAGTAAAATGGCTGTAACTTAGCAAATGATTAATATTTTATTTTTTCCTTCATCTTACACTTATATATAGGGAATTCCCCCCTTTCATGTATATTTAAGATATACACTTAACAAAATGTGTGCTGCAGGATTTAAATACATGCAGTACCTAACATTCAAAATTATTTCAGTGAAAAAATAAATGCTGTATCAGGGTTTAGCCATTTGCTCTGAATAAATGGTTGAAGAGCAAAGAATTTAACTGGCAAAGTTTTACTCTTAATATATTCCTGTCCAGTACACAGTGGGAAAACTGGAATAAAACTCGTTATTTATGTAAGTGCTAAGGTTTTCCCTATATTACAGCTTGTCACTTAACACAGTGGAAAATCTGTAACAGATGAAAAAAAACATACAGATTTAGTTCTATCTTTGTTCTGCTACTCCCCCCCCCCCATTCCTCCAGAAAATAGGATATAGGCCAGAGGTGAGTAAACTACGGCCCGCAGGCCACATTGGGCCCGTGGGACCCTCCTGCCCGGCCCCTGAGCTCCTGGCCCTGGAGGCTAGCCCCCGGCCCCTCTCCCGCTGCTCCGCCTCCCTCGCAGCCTCAGCTCACTGTGCCGCCGGCGCAATGCTCTGGGTGGCGGGGCTGCGAGCTCCTGGGGCAGCGCAGCTGCAGAGCCCGGCCTGACCCAGTGCTCTGTGCTGCACGGTGGTGTGGCTGGCTCCCGTGGCTGCCTGTCCTGGGGCTCTGGCGGCGCAGCTGTAGCGCCACCAGTCACCGGTGCTCCAGGCAGCGCGGTAAGGGGGTAGGGGAGTTCGGGGTGGTAGTGGTCAGGGGGTGGGGTTGTGGCTAGTGGTTGGGGCGGTCAGAGGGTGGGGAACAGGGGGGTTGAATGGGGGTGGGGGAACGGGGGGGGGGGGCGGGAAGGAGGGGGGAGTGGGGGGGGGGTTGGGGGCCAGGCAATACAATTTCAGAAACCCAATACGGCCCTCAGGCCAAAAAGTTTGCCCGCCCCTGATATAGGCTCTTGATCACAAGAATTAGATCCAGATCAATCATGCTTTATTTAATCATCTCTGGGGCTGTCACCATGTTCAACAAATACAGCAAACTATAAACATCCTGGCTCAGTACACCTTTGCCTGAACTTACTTAATGGTAGTACCCCTTTTCTGAACTTGTCAATTGAATCTGGTACTGTGGCCACATGGACTACATGGGGTATGCTGCCATGTATCTTGAATTCTGATGGAAGCTTAACAAGTTAGAATGCTAAATTTTCTGGTTTTGGTTGTATTCATTCTGGAGATGGATTCAGATCAATATGACTTTATTAGCTATTTTTGGGGAAGGGAGGGGTGATTTTGGGGTAGCATATTTTAGCCCAGGATGCTTATGCTCTCTACAGTATGAATCTAGTCTCCTTGTCAGCATGTTTTTTAGTTGTAGTTTGTTGTTCTTGTCCTTTTTTTCACTCACATTGATGCAATGGACAAAGAGTTGCAGAACGAGGGAACAAATCAGCATATTGTTGTTCTAGATCCATTCCCGTTTTTGTCCATTGTATTAATACTTATACTATACAATGAAAACAAATGGTCTTTCTGATACAATTACCTATATTTAAATAAAAGAAGAACAGGATTACTTGTGGCACCTTAGAGACTAACAAATTTATTAGAGCATAAGCTTTCGTGGACTACAGCCCACTTCTTCGGATGCATATAGAATGGAACATATATTGAGGAGATATATATACACACATACAGAGAGCATAAACAGGTGGGAGTTGTCTTACCAACTCTGAAAGGCCAATTAATTAAGAGAAAAAAAACTTTTGAAGTGATAATCAAGATAGCCCAGTACAGACTGTTTGATAAGAAGTGTGAGCATACTTACAAGGGGAGATAGATTCAATGTTTGTAATGGCTCAGCCATTCCCAGTCCTTATTCAATCCTGAGTTGATTGTGTCTAGTTTGCATATCAATTCCAGCTCAGCAGTTTCTCGTTGGAGTCTGTTTTTGAAGTTTTTCTGTTGTAATATAGCCACCCGCAGGTCTGTCACTGAATGACCAGACAGGTTAAAGTGTTCTCCCACTGGTTTTTGAGTATTTTGATTCCTGATGTCACACTTACCTACATGCCTCCAGCTTCCATCTGGGAAGAAGTATGTCATTCTCCACCCAGCTCCCTTCCCACATATAAAGAGGTCACCCCTCACCTCCATGTGCCCATGGTGCCCCATTTGCCCGAAACCCTCACCCACTCACCTGTTTGTGAGGCTGCACGGCCTCTGCTGGACCAACGCCTGGCCTGGATTAGGAAGCCAGGAGGTGGAGCCAAAGCACAACTTTCTAAGCAGTGTGCGGGATAAGGCAGTTAGGCCATTCATTCTTTCCCCACTGGTGCGGGATTAGATGCAATGAAGAATTGAAGGCCCTCTGAGCAGCATCTGTCTGTTTGTGTGGTGTGGGGGCCCTATTACACACATGCCTAATGCTGCCACTGTCTTTAATTCATGAGACACAGGTTCACACTCTACAATCAGGCTCACCCCATTGTCACTGTATGGTTTCCTCTGAGGAACTAATGTTGCTTAACTTCCTAGTTACCAGAGAGTGTTCATTATAGTGGTGCATTCAGCATTTCCGCCCCCGAGACTGAGTGCTTCTCCTCTGCAATGGGCCCTGCCTCCAATAGCCAGAGACTGAGGAGCCCAAAAGGCTGTCTTGCAAATACAGGAGCAGCGGCATGGGCCAGTGGTTAAAGCACAGAACTTGAGATAGAAAGATCTGTGCCTATAGTTATGGTTCTGTTGACACTGACCAAGTGCAAGGCATGGTCCTTGTCCTGGTTAGATCAGATTCTAAAATGAGGGTAAAATATTACTGCTTTCCCTCACTGCTTTCCTATTGTGAAGGCTTTTAATTCTCTGATGTTTGTAAAGCTCTATCAGAGCATCAGATGGAACATGCCACAGAAATGCAGACTTATCATTGCCTTTGTGCTTCAGGGCTGACCGTTCACCTTTCCGTTTGCTTCTGAAGTGTGTACTGTAAGTGGACCTATTGTGTGCAGTTTTTTATAGTGAGGAAAATGTATTTACAGGGTTCTTTGGGCACATGATGGCTTTTTCCTGTCTGATTATTATGTACAAATCCCCCATGGCAGGTAATAAACTTCTAATTTTATTGAAAAATCTTTTTTTTGATAAGAGAGCTGGACTAAATGGATGTACTGCAGTCTGGAAGATTTTGTCATCTGTATGATTAGAAGGTAAAAACTGTCTGTAAAATGATATGTTCTGTGGGAGTGAAATCAAGGTTGCAATTCTGTGGATGTCTCTGCTGGCTCCTTTAACCATGAAAGGGTCGCTGAAGTGATTTATGAACCACAGCAGAACCCTGAGATCTAATTACAGCCCATGCGTTCGATGGCACCACTCACACTGTTATTTACAATACAGACGAAAATACCTTTCAAAAGGCTGAAGGAGGCTGCTTTCACAAACAAGGAGCAATGGCTAGAGAGGCATTTTCTCTCCCTTATATTGCGTGAGCTTTGACAGAATAGGAAAGGATTCCATTGTTTGTGGCATTGTATTTAGAGAGAGAGGGTTCTAAGGAAATTGTCAATATTGTGAGGCTGTTTTTCATCCACAAAAAGCTTTTCAACTCAGGCACTTCCACTGCTTCCAGCTTGCCCCATTGCCAGTGTATCGTGACTGTATCTGAATTAGACTGCAAAATCCTTGGGGCACATACCATGTTTTATTATGCTTATATTTAGCACTGAACAAAATGCTCAGAGCTCAACAAATAAATAATAATAATGCTTGACATGTGGTTATAATAAGGATAGTGACTGCAAAAATTGCCATCATGGGATTCTATACAATATTGATTCTTTCTCTGCTAGGATCACCTTTTTTTCTCAATTTACAAATCAAAAGACAATTTTACTATTTTCTCAGTTTACAAAAGATAAACCCGTTCAGTTTTTAAAATCTCAACTCTGCTAACTGCGCCTCCGATATACAAAAATCAAGCCGTGCCCTTCCTGCCTCTTACCAGGAGACAGAATAGACCCCAGCACAGTCTTCTGCACAGTGTTGACTATGAAAAAAGACAAAATGTACTACATTTCCTACCCAACTGTCGCTGATATACCGCTGTTACTTGGCTGTTAGAATTAGAGATGGGTGAGTGTGGTATCTCAGGGCTTGTCTACACTACCGCGCAGGGTCGATCTAAGATACACAACTTCAGCTACATGAATAGCGTAGCTGAAGTCGACGTACTTAGAGCTAATTACCGTGTCTTCACTGTAGTAAGTTGACAGCTGACACTCTCCCGTCGACTCCGCTTGCACTTCTCATTCTCGTGGAGTATTGGAGTTGATGGGAGAGTGCTCAGCGGTCGATTTATCATGTCTATACTAGACGTGATAAATTGACCCCTGCTGGATTGATCGCTGCCCGCCAATCCGGCGGGTAGTGTAGACAAGACCTCACATACTGCTGTTTGGGAACTGCTTGTAAATGTTTTTGTAGTGGTGATCACTGTTGCTGTCTTGGCTCTGCACTGCTTTGTTTAGAGCAGTAGAGTAAGGAGATATGTCAGTCACATGAAAGGAAAACTATTGACTTGGTGCCATTGTGATGTATTTATTTTTCTGTCCATCTCTAAGAATTTCTGTCTTAATGTAAAATCTGTGTCTTTGTTCCTATTCCAAATATGCATTGTATTTTTTTCTTGGACTATGAAGGGCCAAATTTTTGGCCTCCCTTCATGTGCATGCAATATAAGTGTACCTGATTAAATAAAATAGTTATGCAGTATAGAGAATTGCACTCCATTCCAAGCAGGGCATAGGGATTTTGCACTTCTTTGGAATTTTATTCATCTGAAAAAGGGCATATTGTAAGCAAGAGTAATCTAGATTTATCTGAGTGAGCTGAATATTCATGTATGCAGCTAGACTTTTGGGGTTAGGATCACAAGTCTCCAACTGGGGTAGGCCTGCCTTGAGAGCAAAGTATTAGCTAGCTAAATCTCCATTGGCGTGGGGTAGATGAAATGCAGGTGGGGTAATTAATTAATAGATCCATGGTGGTGTAGTATAGTAGGTATTACTAGAGCTAGTTCAGAGCTACTGGTACAGAAGGAGAGCTACTGCTTTGAAGGTCAGCCTCCACTCTGTTCTTATTCCCGGTGCGATCTGTGAAGTAGGACTGCTGGCTGGATATGTGGTGTGGACCATGTGGCAATGGGCTGATGTGACTCACCCGGACCAGGACACAAAACACAAGGGATTCTGATTTTACAGGTGAAAGGCAATGATTGGGGTAGAGAGATGTCCTTTCTGGAGCTTCAGAGGCGCTTAAGGCTGGGGAGGTCCATGTGCACAGAAGCCAGGAACAAGACTGATTGATTTAGTGCTCAAAGCAGATTTGTTTTTAGATAGGGGAATTCCATATTTAGACCATAGCCCATTCTGGCAAATTGTCAAAATTCTCTTTTGGGGGCATGTGCATGACATAATCCCTTCCAGGTCTATTAATTGTAATTTAGCTGAGTTGTGTGTGCGTGAATAAGAGCACGCTAGTGGCCTAATAGCAGTTCTCTCCATCTCCCTGAAAAGTGGGCTGATGCCAGTTAGTTTTGGTCCGGTGCTTTCTAGTTTCAGGTTCGTTACTCTTAGAAGGTGTAGCTAAAACTATTTCCCTTTCCCATCTCCAACATCTTTTAAGATTTTTTCCCGTCCCTGAAGTAGTATATGTAAATCAAAATTTCTTCCTGGAAAAATATGATGTGCTATAAGGGACAAATGGCCTGTTAGTGTGTGTTTATATCATCAGACTTTTTATTAATTTTAGAACCGCTTGGGCAAACATTAATGGGTTGCACAAATGAGAATACTGGAGGTCTAAGCTTTGCAGGATGCAGCAGAGATAATTGGAGCACCTGGACTTCCTAGGATAGGCCTAGTCTAGACTAGGGTTCCTGATCCTGTGCTGAGTGCCTCCAATGCCAATCTAGACACTCCACAAAAGTCTATTCCATGATACAAATGATTATAGTTTCCCCTATGCTGAGTCCTAACTATATTGAGAACTAAGCTGAGCCCTAGGGTAAACTACAAACCTGTGATTATCTTGTCTGACCTCCCCAGTGACCTTTTCCTCCCTGCCAGACTGCCAGCTGCTCCTTTTGAATCAGACACATAGGACATGTTAAAAAGCCTTTTCTTCTTGACTTTAATGAAACTTGAAACTTCAGCACTGGTGTAACATCCGACCGTACAAGTTGCTTTTAAATTCCTTTGCTGCAGGGGAGTCTTGAAGAGTGACCATTCTAATCGAAACTAAAAATAAAAATGGGAGAGAGATGAAGTAGGAAGCTGTTCTTTTCAGTATATTTCAGAACAAATATTTTCTGACAGCTGACAGACGTGCCATTTTTTCTCTCTCTCATGTTTTGTATTGTATTTTTCACAAGATTGTTAAGGTAGACAATCAGCTGAAAAAAAAGTAAATTTAAACAAAGTTCCTCTAAATGTAAATCTGTTGAAGGACTCCACCTATCATACAATTTCCAATCTCTTTACTAATCCCTATTGTACTATACTCCCCATCCCCCCTTCCCACTCCCAGCCCGGAATTGAAACTGTGAAAGGGATTTTGTTAAGTATTTTTACAATCACATACTTCGTAAGGGACCTCCACTCTGAATTAATGATCCTTTTTACAGCCTGTCTCAGTCCTCTTCTTGTAGTAACTGGACCCAGGCTGGGTCCCACAGGCTTCTAAGTCAAGTGGGTCAGAGTGAGTCTACTCACTGGTCATAGCTCTGGGTCTCTAAGGTGCACTCCCTAGCTCAGATCTCTTGCGTGAGCCATTCCCTGAGACATGGGACACCACAGTCTGACTAACTCAGATCCTGGAATTACTGCCTCAAATAGGGTGACCAGATGTCCTGATTTTATAGGGACAGTCCTGATTTTTTGGGGGTGGGGTGGGGGGGTTCTTATGTAGGCTTCTATTACCCCCCATCCTCTGTCCCAATTTTTCATATTTGCTGTCTGGTCACCCTAGCTTCAAACCTCCTGAACACCTTAGTTGTTTATACATGTTCCTCCAGAATTTCACCAGTTTAAACCCATGACAGGAAGGCAAGGGGACACAGCCTTAGCAAAGTAATTTCTTAACCACAGTCACATCATTTAAAAAAAAAACACCACCGAGTTACAGATCTTTGTACAATAATAGAAGTCCCAAGATGCAGCCTCCCACCACCTTCTGTGAATCAGGTCTTGCCAACATTTCAGGCTAAGCAGAGTCCCTCCTGCCTTCTCCCTCTCCAGCTTGGTCTTCATTGTGGCAATGGATGGTCCCCCCTCAGAGAAGCACCCTTCCTTAAATTCAGTCTCTGCCCCTTTTTGCCAAGTGTTCCATAGGCTTGCTTGTGTCCTGTCCCTCTCCAGGCGCCTGTGTAGAGTCCATTGTTCCATGGGCATGGTCCGGCAGTTGAGAGAGAATCTGACTCAAATGGCCCTAGTATATTGTCTTGATGGCCTCTTAGAGATTGTCCTTCACCAAGGCATCGAGCACCTTTCCTGGTCAGAGTAGCTGACTGCAATATATCATAGTAACCTTGCTTTGGGCAAAGTTAGACAGGAGTTCAGCACATAACATAAAATGGATGTGCTAATTCAAAATGGGGGATTCAGTACAAATAGAAATCACAATAGGACTCAGACCTGAATATCCCACTCTGCCACAATCATCATTTCACCACTGAAACAGGGCCTCCAGAACCACATATTGGCAAAAATCTCCTCCATTCAAATGGTTTCTATGGGTGCTCTTTAGCAGATTTGCTGCATTCAGCACTGAGTGACTTTCTATCTTTATGTGGCAATGGAAATGTAGTCTGATTAAGGACTGCAGCATTTAAATAATTATTATTTCTTGTGGTCTGTTTATTTCTTTTTGTGACCTTTTAAATCTGTTCTGTTTTTGTTGGTTAAAGATTTCATTTTAGATTTAAAGGGATGCTGGCAGCTTAAATACATATTAAAAGCAAAAACTTTTTCACATACGTTGATAATAACACATTGATTTTTTTAAACAGAATTTAAATTGTAATGTCTATTAACTGATTACTTTTTTGCATTTCTCTGATTTTTGGAAAAGGACATAGATTAGTCAGTTTCATCTTTGTTTACAGAAAGTTTCTAATTCATTTATCTTTTGGGTTCTTCTAATTCACATGTTGGCTCTTGCATGTTAACAATAGATTTTTATTCTGTTCTCATACTGGTATAAATGGACAGTAACTCGGTTGAAGATAAGGGAGTAACAAAGTTAAAATTCAGAGGAGAATTGGGTAAAGGTCTTGTAAATGTGGGGTGATGTTTGTTTCCAGTTGGGAGAAAACAGTCACTGTAATTTTTCTGTTGCTATTATTGCTGTAAAAGCTTTTTACCTATCCTAAATTTTGGATCTAATGTGAACAAAGTGTTCCTTTAAGAGGAGAGCACTATGTTAAGGTCCCACAGGTAGTAATGGCACCAATATTAAAAAACAAACCACTACAACCTTCTGCAAGGGAAGGCTGTAGACAACTGCAGTCAAAAATATATATCAAATTGTCACCAAAATAATAGATGCAGTGACAGAACTTACACTTGGTCATTAGGTTTCCTGCAGATTACTTAGGACAGATTTTTAAAAAGTCGCCACTATTTGTTCTGAAGACAGGAAGAAAGATAACTGAATACAGTCATATGGGGGCTCAATCTAAAAGTAGCTTTTTTTAATTTTGAAACTTGAAAAGCTTTGACCAACTCTATAAAATAGTCAACATTTCTTCTTCCATCAGAGGCCTGTGTAAATGAGAACATAGTCCCAGGTCAATTCTTATGGCCAGGTATACACATCACCCAAAAAATTCCTCCTGTACCTGCCAGCCTTGGGGAGTCTAATGATGGAATCTGTCAGGATGCCAAGCTATCCTCTTGTCATTAGCAGTGATCTAGGACATTGGCTCTCAACCTTTCCAGACTACTGTACCCCTTTCAAGAGTCTGATTTGTCTTGCGTACCCCCAAGTTTCACCTCACTTAAAAACTACCTGTGTACAAAATCAGACAAAAGTGTCCCAGCCCACTAGTACTGAAAAATTGCTTAATTTCTCATTTTTACCATATAATTCTAAAATAAATCAAACAAGTCATTTTCTGTATGAAATTTTAGTTTGTACTACTTCACTAGTGCTTTTTATGTAGCCTGTTGTAAAACTAGGCAAATATCTAGATGAGTTGATGTACCTCCTGGAAGATCTCTGCGTACCTCCTGGGTGAGAACCGCTAAGGTAGGAAGAACAGTGCTAAAGTATGTTCATAGGCACCGACTTCCCCTCTTCGCGGTGGGTGCTCGACCTGGCCCTGCCCCTGCACCACCCTCAACTCACTCCCATTCCACCCCTTCCCCCAAGTCCCCATCCCTTCTCCGCCTCCTCCCCTGAGCGTCCCTGCTCCTCCCCCCACCCCGGGTAAGTCCTAAGCGCTGCCAAACAGCTGTTAGGCGGCGGGGGGACGGGAAGTGCTTGGAGAGAGGGGGAGGAGCAGGGACGCGGTGTGCTTGGGAGGGGGGGAGGAGGCGAGCTGGGGGGAGGGTGGGTGCCGAGCACCTGCTATTTTTTCCCCATGGATGTTCCAGCCCCGGAGCACCCACAAAGTCAGTGTCTATGAGTATGTTCACTGGACTACGCCCTGGCTGTACCTGTTCTGTTGTGAAAGATGCCAGGTGGCCTCCCTGGAGCCTTCTATTTAAACTGAATCTCACTCCCTGATCTTGAACTACATGAAGAAAAGCACATTTTAATATAATCTGGTCTGATTTGTGTATAAAGTCATATACCATTGATTTAGGGAATCTTCCTCCTGGAGATGGAGCTGATGCGGCGCTATGTAGTAGTTTTAAAGATGCAATGTACCCAGAGAGAAATTCCCACAGCAACCCTTGCATCATATGTTACAAGTGGCACCTCAGCAATAGGAGGGGCTCTCACAGGAAACACACCCAACAAAATGTTATTTCAACTTATCATGTTGCTTGGATGTTTTAGCAGTTAACATTTTCTCATTCATTACTTAGTTACTTCTATAGACACATTTAAATACCATGTAATTTTGGAAGGATTAACTTGTGGTATAAACAAAAATCTAGGTTAAGGTTTAATTTGGAGTGTGCATATGTGTGGACAAAAGGAACATACATTCTTTTGGTTTTTTTCCCCTCCCTGTTTGTCCTGCTTTGAGACATCCGCTATTGAACTATTGTTCATAAGGTTCCAATCCTCCCCTGCCTTCTTTATTTATGTCTTTATTTATTTTTTTGCACAGGCCTGAAATTTCATTTCCATGGTGATAGTGCAACTATTTTATATTTCATTGGGTGATCTGTACACAGTCATAGATCCCAAAGCCATCTAGACTGACCTCCTGTGTATTCCAACTCCTTAGGAATAAGGGCAAAATTGTGACACTGTCTGCAAAAATTAAAAAAAAAAAAGAAAACAACAACCCTAAAAGCCTAAAATTAGACGCATAATTTTATTTTTCTAGTCACATCTTTTGGAGTCATCACAAAACACCTCTTAAGCACAGGTAGATGGACACGAGCTAACATGCTGAAAATAGTGTGGCTGTAGTGGCACCGGAATACAATCCTGCCCAACCCCTTAGGTACGTACTTAGGAGGCTAGCCAGATCCACCACAGCCACACTGCTCTCTTTAGTGCTCCAGCTCAGGCAGAGCTAACCTGTCTGTCTACCCAGTTCCGAGTGACCTGCTACAGCTTCACAACTGTTAACTCTAATTAAACTCTGACTTTGCCTGCCAGATTTGCAGCTTGATGCGAGGTGGAATAGCGGAACGGGGAGGGGTCCGAGTAGGACATCGCATTATTGAGATCAATGGGCAAAGTGTTGTGGCCACTGCTCACGAGAAGATAGTACAAGCCTTGTCTAACTCAGTGGGAGAGGTAAGAATCGTCTGAATTTATAATATTTTATCAAAATATTGAAACAGGTGAGTGAGAATCTCTCGCTACATACTTGGGCAAAACAATCGGGTGCTAACACTCTATTACGCCCTCCATCAAACCATAAAAGTAAAGCAGTTGTGGCTACATTATCTGCATTTTACTATTGGTTTTCAAGAAAGATTTCCCTGACTGATTTGACATTTGAAACTGCAGTCAGACATCAACCATTCAGGTAGGTGAAGAAGTATCAGTCAAGCATTGTATAGCCAAGAGCTATGAAAAATGTCTCCATCTCCATGTTTTAGATTTTCCAGTCATAAAATGAATTGATAGCCAGAGAGGCGAGAGATTAAGACTGACTAATATTTTAATCCTTTTGTTTTTGCTGAGATTCTCTGACTCTGATTAGGGAATGGGGTAGGAGAGTAAAACTGTTCCTCACCATGTTTAGCGAAACTAGTGACCGATAAACAAGATGTGTGTTGGTGACATACTTTCTCGTCCCTTTTGAATTTCAGATAGCATCACTATGCTCATGCCATGGAAATACTGATGAGCATGTTAGCACAACTCTCCCTTCACAAATCCTTAGTTAAACACAACAAGGATGGGGAGATGGAATTCACACACCACACAGCCCTGTGGACTGCAATAGTGGCCCCTGCATCCACATTACTGCAGAGCCAGTAGCCAGTGCTCCTTCCACCCTCTGGTTAGGGTGAGCTAGTACAGAGAACTCCCTACCAAGACCTAACTAAAGGGGTAAAGCAGTGTTTAAGCACTGGGTGGTGAGGGCTGTATGTGGCAGTTTACGTCTTATGAATTGGCATAGCCCTACTTCTAGTGGTGAAATGATTATCACTAATTCCGAGTAGTGGGCCTTTATTATTTATTTTCTTATTATTTTTCATTGTGGAGTTTTAATGTGAAAAAAAAATCTGTGTATATAAAAACATTTAAATGGAAGGCTATAGCAGTTAAAAACATTGGACTAATGCAGCTAGAGTTTGAGTTGTCCTAAGTAATTGTACATTTATAAAAGGCTTTGGCCTGACTGTGCAGTGTCTGATTTTTTTAAAATAGTCTGACAAGTGCAGATTATCATTACTTTAAAATGATCACTGCTATCTAAAATCATACTTGGTTCCTTGCAGCTTGTAGTGTAGCAATACGTCTCCTGGTGTAAAATCCAAAGTGGCAGCTCCATCTGTGCTTATTTTGCTACAGTTGATAGGTTGGTTGTTTCTAATACCTGCAAAAAAGTTTGTTATAGTTTGTTCATACAATGCCATGTCCTTTAACAATGTTTAATGAAATCTCTGCTTACCTCCCACTCTTCCTACTGAGTATTTACCAGGGTTACTGCCAGATGCTTCCTTTGATTATTTGACACATTTACTCCTATCAGAGTCCAATCACCCTTGCTAACAGGCTTGAAAATGATACTTCTTGTAAATTGCTGATTTTGTAGGAATGGGGGTGGGGGAACTTGCTTTACCTAAATTTGAATGCATTTGCACATTGTGGGTGGTGAAGTTTAAACTGAATGTTCACATTCCATGTTAGAGGTACTGTGTTGGATGGGCAGACAGAGGAAAATCCAGTGCCAGTCAATATTTGAGTAGGCCGGGTGAATTTTCATGTACATGAGATTTTCTTCCTGGCTAATTTCCTTAGCTTGGACAGCGGTGGTTGGATGAAATCGGTAATAGCAGCTGGTTTTTCAATTGCTTTTGCTATTCTGATATCATGTCATTTGAAAACAACCCCCCCACCCCCCAAAGTTCTAGATAGAAACCAGGAAAACCTCCCCTGAAGTCAATGAATGCTGTTAGTGATATGTGCATCAGGCCCCTAGTGATTCTCAACTGATAATTCTGTTACTATATTTTATGTAAATCAATTGACAGATTCATATGAAGACTATGCCAGCTGCAATGTTCAGGCTTCTAACTGGCCAAGAGACACCCCTGTACATCTAGCACATGAGGCTGTCTCTCTCAACAAAAGAACTAAATGATTCCATCAAAGTTGAAGTCTACACAGAAGAAGGAAGAATTTTGTATTTTGTATGAATGAAAGGCTTTGAAACAGGACCTGAAGATTTCACAAACTGAATGGCCAAGAGTCTCTCCCTTGCCAAAAAGTGATGACCATCTTTATCAAGAACAATAATCACTGACACAAAATCTTTGTAAGACATAGTATTTTGCAACATCTTCTAAACTCTTTTCTCATTGAAACTTATACATATTTATTTGTAATCTTCATGTGGCATGGTGTACATCTGTCTGTCATGTTTGATAATATGAGAATGAATCGGCAGAACATTTACTGCAAAGATAAGCAACTGAACAGCAGCCTCAAGTTAAAAAAAAAAATCCAAGTCCCATGTAATGGTCCCTCCACAGCGTATTGCGTAATTTGAAAGCTGATCTAGGGCAGATGGCATTTTAAAATTTCAGTGATTAGGAATGTGTGCTATTAGATTCTAATGTAAAGTGAAACCGTTGTAGTTCTTGGTATAGTTACATGTTACATTTGTCATAATGGTAAGTATGGCAAGGTGTGATATAAGTGTATAACAAAAGAACAGGCAAGTGTTTCTGATGCTAAATAAAGAATAAATGCCACAAAACTAAATTTTTTATTTACATTTATTTTTAATTTTCATGGTTTAACAGAACTGCTTTTCT
This sequence comes from Trachemys scripta elegans, assembly GCF_013100865.1. Taxonomy (NCBI): domain Eukaryota; kingdom Metazoa; phylum Chordata; order Testudines; family Emydidae; genus Trachemys; species Trachemys scripta. The sequence goes on from NC_048307.1 coordinate 55,877,149, forward strand.
GATACTTAAATGTGTTCCATGGTTTGTGTAATATTTTTTATTACCCTTTGATTGACATTAGCTCACAATGGGAGAGCCATCCTTAGTCTTTTATAAAAACATTCTTGTTCCTGAGGCATTGTTCTGGTGAACGAGGAGGAAGTAGCACCAACAGCAGTATTAGAATGTGTATAGATAAAATAAGTAGTAGTAAAGTTGTATTCATTATGAGAAATTGTTCATTAATGTAACTTTGTCTTGATTTGTGGTGGGGGGGGGGGAGGGACAAGGCCTTGAAGAAAATACACTGTGACTTTAGAAGCCTTACCATGCAGTAACTAAAGCTTTAGGATTTCAAGGAGTAACATATACGTTGCATGCAACTGACCTTAGGAAAGAATTAACCCTAGTATCACTAATAAATCTGGAGTAATAAAGACAACTTGCTTATCTTGTTTATTCTGTTAGTAAGTTTACTGAATTCAAAAATCTTCCTAGAAATAGCCCCATTAATTCTTCATCCAAATGCAGTTGCAAAGAATCAGGTAGCTGGAATCCATCTGCTGCCTTGAAGTCAGAATTATAGTAGGTGGTATATCTGCAGAATTCATAGTGAATGGATGCTTGCAATTGCCATACCTTGTTGCCACTGGATGTCACTGTAGCTTCATGCGAATGTAGTTGAAGCAGCATCAATTTAAAATATAGCGATATTGATGATTGACAAACACACATTGTGAACTGAAGCTACCCATCTCCAGCTACACACCCTTGTGACCTTTTCACAGATTGTCTGCCAAGTTCAGAGTGACACAAATGAAAACAGCCAAGCAATTAAACCCCATAGATGTGTTTACAAAAGTTAAAATTGTGCACATTAGACTGGATTCCTTATGAGAACACTGATCATGCCCTTTCCTATCTCTGCCGAGTTGTAGCTTGCATTGGTTTGTTCTTAACAAAGACCTGGCAGGCACCATCTGCTGTTAGTATTGGCATTAGTTGAGTTTTTTAGACCAATTTTTAATGCAAAAGACCTACGAGAAGAAAATTATCCATGCTAACAAATGGAATAAACCAAATCAGAGCAAGATGAGGGCCCAATGGGATGCCAAAGATGTATCAAGATTCAGGGTTTTGAAGAGGTTTTTCAGGGCCCAGGGCAAAATCTGAAACTGAGCCCCCTTCCCTTCCAAAATTAGTGTGAAGATGAAAGAGTTTAAGATGGTAGGGAATGGGGAGCAAGGTTAGCAAGGATCCAGGCCAGTGGGGTGGCTGCCCTCCTCAAAGGGAGAGAGGAGCTCTGACCCCTCTGCTGGTGGGAATGGTATCCACAACTCTACTCCTAGCTCTGGGTGGCTTCAGACCCTCCAGATGATGACGACAGTTGTGGCAATGATAGGATCTGAGCCTGGCCAGGATGGGGGAGTCACTTCCCATACTACCCAGGCCACTCAAATTTGGCTCAGCTGCCCCCCCTCATTTGGGGGGCCCTCTCAAACAAGGTGGGAGGGCAAACTGCCCTTTTTGTGCTCCCCCAGGTAGCCCTGTCTGGATTGTCCATGAAAGGTTATGGAAGTCAGCTTTTAGGCAATTCCAGCAGTGCAATGGCTTTGTCCATAGTGCACCTGCTGGACATAATTTGTAGTGAATTTAGACCTCAGTATATAATGGCATCTCCCAAACCATCAAACTCATGAGCATTCAGAAGAAAGTAAAAAAGGAACCACTTTCCAGCCTTTACTAGAATTTAAAAGGGCAAGGGGCATTTGAGAAACAAAACAGCTCTAGCAGAAGATAACAATTAGCTTAGCGTCATGAAACCTATGTACACTTAGAAATGGAAAGAAAGGGACCAGCGAAAGCAGCTATGCTCTATAATAAGAGTGAATCTTTGTATTTCTAACCAAATCAGTTTTTGCAGAAGCAAAGTCCAGAAATACTTTTTATTAAAACACTGATGATAGTTAAAACCCATTGAGGTACATTAAATAAATGCAACTTATAAGTTGTACAAAAAGTCTCTTGGTGATGGTTTTCAGGAAATGCTGCATGGTAGCAGCATCTCCATCAATATGTTCAAATCAATGCATGTCTGTTTGGGAAAACATTTGTTACAAGTTTAATAATAACCCTTTAAATTTTGCAAAATGCAGGGCTTAAAAATTTACATTCAGAAAAAGAGTGGTGTTCTTCTACTATTAAATAGAAAGTGGAATTCCAAAAGGAAGACACTTTTTTTTCCTTTCTAAGCCATCCATTATTTGCATTTCTCTGTGTGCTGGACTCTTCTCTTTGCTGGAATCAGCTTTTCTGCATACCTGTAAACTGTTGTCAAAGGATTGTCTCCCGGCAAACTCCAATCAAACTGTGTGGCCTGTCCCGCTCTAAACTGCGAGTGATGTGGGACCTGCGTAAGAAGGCAACTGGAGAACTTAGAGCACCACAACTCTGAAGGTGAAGATCTTCTTGAAGTCGTTTTCTAGAGGTATTCACATTCTGCTGGGAACTTGTAATTACCTGATAAAGGGGGAGCATGGAGGGAGGAGGAGGAAAAGGAGACAGGATACTTAAAAGTGGCAATTCTTCAACAAAAACTTCAAAAACAGTCTCCCAACGAGAAACTGCAGAACTGGAATTAATTTGCAAACTGGACACCATCAAATTAGGTCTGAATGAAGACTGGGAGTGCATGGGTCACTCCAAAACTAATTTCCTCCTGCTGATACACACATCTTTTGTCAACTGTTTGAAATGGGCCACCTTGATTACATTGAACTCATTAGCACAACAAAAGTGATTTTTCCTCCCTTCTTGTCAACTGTTGAGAATAGCCCACTTCCACCTTAATTGAATTGGCTCCTTAACACTGACCCCCTCACTTGGTAAGGCAACTCCCATCTTTTCATATGCTGTGTATTTATACCCTACTGTATTTTCCACTCCATGAATCCGATGAAGTGGGTTTTAGCCCACGAAAGCTTATGCCCAAATAAATTTGTTAGTCTCTAAGGTGCCACAAGGACTCCTCGTTGTTTTTGAGGATAAGAGCTGTTTGTTTCACTGCAAAGATTCAGTCACTTCTGTTACAGTAACAGTTTTCTGCTCAGTCTCTTTTATTGAATTTTACCTAATATGGTTAGGCCACAGAAGGTAAAATCCTAATACTACCACCAGGCAATGGCCTTTATTTCAAGTGGGAGGGGCTGTGCTTTTGGTGCTGAAATCTCAGCTTCATTCCTCACTGACAACTCATGAAGCAGCATCATGTAGCTGCTGCCGGGACAAACAATGCAGAAACCACCGTCCTCCTTCAAAAAAATCTTGGTTTAAATTAAAGAAAATATGTTCCCCCTTCTCATATGGGAACAAACTGGTAATTGGGGGCCTCTGAAATGGTCATACCTGGGTACAGCTAGACAGGAAGCCTGAGTTAAGCTGTGGTGACCTCGTGCTCGTGCTCTTTATGCTGCTTCAGACAGACTTTTAGAGATAGAGGGAGACAGAGCACTGCTGTGGTTGGCCTCAGCTGATCAGAGAGTAAGTGATGGAATTGTGACTCCTGCTGAGGCATGAAGGAGGGGAATTAGATAGAGAGGAAGCTGTTTTCTTAGAACACAGCTTTACCTTTTAGTCCTCAGGTATAAGTTTGGGACAATGAACTCCATCCATTTGCTTAGAGGGGGGAGGGAAAGAGAGATTGATTTTTCCCGTCCATTAACTAAAATTTGTTTTCTTTCTCACCATCACTTAAAGAGCAACTCTTTTGTGAAGTAGCTTGTCACTTCCATTTACACCTCTAACTCTGAATTACATAATGGTTATTGAAAAGGCTCTGAGCTTCAAGAGCAGATTGATGGAGCTGCTTGGACTTTGTTAATGTTTGCTGACTGGAAAAATAACTTTACTAGGATTGCTCCCTTTGTTTGAAGAAGCCATGTGTCTCCTCGGATCTCAAAAACTACACTTGATAAAAATCACATGCGTGGTTTCCATTTTTACTATCTGTCTAAAACACTCAGTCTATAGTATTTTTCTTTTTGAGAAGTTATGGCTTTCCATTATAGCCCTAATATACTGTTTCCAGCTTTCTAACCTTTGGGAGTTAATGACCTATAATGATTTCAAAGCAATAAAAATGTTAACGACATAAGGTCACTGTGGAATTCTTAAGTATCTCAGGATATTACTGTTTTTCCACTGCTGTAACTAGATATAGTAAGGTTAGTATTTCAATATGTTCTACTCACCAGCTAGCAAAAGGCTAATGCTAATTATCTTATGACCATGCCTTGGTCAATGGTGGACACTTTGTACAGCACTTAAGTTTCTCTCACAATGCTATATACTGACCACTATATCACATATTTAAAGACATAGGAAGTTTTCATACTGCTGAGGAAAAGAGTGGACAAGCAGGCAAATGCGACAGAGCCAATGATCTGTATATTTATATATCTTCAATTTTCCACCCAGAATCTTATGGTAGTGGGCTAGCATCAGTGTTCCCTCTAATTTTTCCCAAACGTGTGGAATAAATTTTGTTATGTGTGACAAATCATCCTCATATTGGTGCACATAACAAAATTCATGTGGTGATGGTGGGGTCGAGGGGTTCAGAGTATGGGAGGGGACTCAGGGCTGGGACAGAGGGTTGGAGTGCGGGGGGTGTGAGGGCTCCAGTTGGGGGTGTGGGCTCGGGGGTGGGGTTGAGGGTTGGGGGGGGTGAGTGCTCCGGGGTGGGGCCGGGAATGAGGGGCTCAGGGCTGGGATAGAAGGTTGGGTGTGTGTGTGTGAGGGGTGAGGGCTCCGTCTGGAAGTGCAGGCCAGGCATGAGGGGCTCAGGGCTGGGGCAGAGGGTTGAGGAGCAGGGAGTGAGGGCTCTAGCTGAGGATGCAGCAAGGATGAGGGGCTTGAGGTGCAGGAGGGTGCTCTGGGGCTCCCCCCAGCTCTCTCTCCCTGGAGCAGCACCTGGGCTACGGGGGAGAGGTGCTTCTCCCTTGGCCGCAGCAGATTGGGGCCTGGGGCAGGGGGTTCCCTGAGCACTTGCCCAGCCATGCAGCTTACAGGCAACTTAGGGTAGCATGTCTCTCAGACAGCCTCCCGAACCATTGGGAGAAGGGAACTCCATTTCTACAGCTGATATTTTTGTTACAAAATGAATAAGAGGTCAATCCTGCAGTCGTATTCAAATTTGGCCAATAGGCATTAGAAAATCAGATGGCCCAAAAGGGTTTATTTTGAATCATGCTTTAGATTACAAAACATATTAAGCTTCATGCATTGTTCAATGCTTTGTGTTTTCATGGTCTCTTCCAAGCATGTGAACCCAATTTATTCCTCAGTCAAAGGTGTGGGGATCCTCTGTTCCTTAATTCTGAGAATTAGAATTTGCCAGCTTCCTAAAAAATAACCAAACCCAGTGTTCATCTTCTAGCCAGAAGCATGGGTGAGCACTGTCCTCCTTCAGAACAGATGCCAATACCACTTGCTTATCTACCCATTCGGGCAGTTGGTAGACTCCATCCCTCCCTTCTGCCATCCAAAGGTATCTGCTCCACAATGCAGCTGAGCTTCACTAGTTCAAGAAGCAAAAGCTCCAAGTCAGTTTCCAAACCTTTGTATCCTATGTCCTCAAATACGTTTTCCACCCCTGCCTTACAGTTGGGGAGAAGAGAGTAAGCTTAAAAATAAGGTGAGAGTTCCCTATAAATCTTCAAGGACAGCATCAGTATAAATTCCTGCTCTGTGGAGTTTAGTGCTAAAGGCCATCTTTAAAATCATGTCTTGTTCAGTTCAAAATATGTCATTGCTTGACAGAATTAATACTCTAAAGCAACCCAGGACACAAGCATATGTTCCCTGCTTATTATAAACACAATAATGGTCCTACCTGGTCTATAATGTTGGCACTGAAGATGGCTTCTTCCATGTGTCTTTCATCTGATTTGATTACAGATCTTATGCTGTTCACAACGTGACGCACTTCTGGAGGGAGATTACAATTTGAATGTTCCAAAAATTTAGCCACCAAAATTTTTGTGTCTTTATAGGCCTTAAGGTCCACTAAAGAGTGCGGTCGCTCTTTGGAGATTGTGTTGAAGGCCTTTGGCTTTAACTGTAGGTCAATCTTCCTTGTCTCTCTTTGTTTTCCAGTGGGTGGGAAACGGCTTACAGAGTCCTGGCAAGCAGAGGCAGCCACATGAGAACTACAAACGGGAACTAAAAATAAAGGGGGGAAAATGAAACTTTTAAAAAAAGGCTAGAATAAGAAAGGTGTCAAATCAAACATCCTCATAGGGGAATATTATAACGTTCAGCCTACAACCTATAACTCCTAGTAGGTTCACAGTGCAACAAAAGTATAAAACAAAGGAAACATTTAAAAATAGGTATTTTAAAGACTTCTAATAAGGGAATTGAATGCTGGTGAAACACTTCACATTGGCATTCCTTGAAAAGTTCTCCCTTTACCCCCAGAAAGGGTACAGCACTGAGCGTGGCAGGGCAACATTCCTCCCCAGGACTAGGAGGGACCACATGGGAGAGTGGATAGTTAAAAATCTTCATGTTCATTGATCCTTCTGCTAATACTGCTATCATGAATGCCAGTGGATACTAATCATGTTAGGGGAAATTTTTCCACTACAGACTGGGCTGAGACAAACATTAATTATATACAAGTCACTGCCCCTATGCTGATAAACACAGCTGTAGACTCAAGTTTTCAGGACAACTAGTCAGACCAAGAAAAGTTTAGGATTGGTCTAGTGGCCTCAGTCATTTTATTCCGAAGTGAATAATGCATCAAACCATTGTGAAAAATAGAGCAAAAGCCCATGCTGAAATAAAAGATCCAGGTCTCCACTGATTTTCTCCTGAAGGCTGCTTCCCAAAATATGTGGATGTGCTGCATTATAATCTGTCACAAAACTCTGCCCCCACACCTACTTCAGTGGTTCCAATATGTTTTACTAAGGCAACCTTCCAACTGCATTGAGTCTTTTTTGTGAACCACCATTACATACACGTATCCTGCGCCCTGGCACTGCAATCCTAACTGTGGCTTGGTGGACAGGTGATGGAGGGGCAGCAGGGCCCAACTTAAGTGGTGGTGTAAACCCAGGTGCAGGACAGGAGCCACTGCTGCAGGGTGAGCATCGGGTGGACTCACTCTGCACCAAGCCGTGAGAAGCGTACATGGGCCTAAGTCCCTGTGTCCCAGAATGGGATGGTTTGGGAACCTGCTCTTTTAACTGGGAAACTGTAATGAAGCACTAGAGTAAAAGAAAAGAAGTTCAGAGGCCCCAGGCTCAGCACTAGAAAGAGTGATAACATCTGGATCTAGGCATCATGTGCATGGAAAATGGTGTTATCCCATACTGAACATAATTTATGTATATTATTATTATTACTATTAGTGTTTGGGGGAAAAGATTCCCAATTACTTGATTTTATTTTTCAGTCTGTAGCTTGGTATAGTTATTGATAGGGGGAAAAAAACTATAATCCAATTTTAGGAAATTGACTCCTCTCCTGTTTCTAATGCAGCCTGAAATAATCCTGTTTCCTAATGTTGGCAGGCAAATTATCATCTGTTAAGAAATGTTTCAAGGGTTATGATGCATTTTCCTCTTTCTTGTATATTTATCAAAGGTGCTTATATTTAATGTTATAGGCCTAATCTTGAAAGCCAATTGACATCAATGATGTGCAGTGAGGACTCAGCTCCTCTTGGGAACAGGCCCTATTGTAATTCCTCAAGAGACCCAATTAACCATAGAAGTATCTAGGATGTACTAGAAACAAGCAGGATGAATTCCTCTTGCCTCTATGTCTAAAGGAGCAGGAGTTCTGTTTAATAATTTCATTCCCCGTTACAGATTCATTCTGTTGCAGAGCAAGTGTCCTGCACCACTAATTTTAGTTAATGTACACATTCTGGAGAATACCTTGCCACCTTTTCCTGAACTCCATCCTATCGTTCAGTTGCCAAAGCATCAATGAACTGCAGAGGGGCTAGCAAAGCATCTGCAAACAGCTCCAGAGGTATTTTGCTCTCTACTAAGAGGGTACCTGAGAGGCCAGCACAATGATCAATGATCATGTGATGATGCCACATAGTAATTACCACCACCGTCTTTTTGACCTCATGCTTCTGACAGTCAAAAAAGATTAAATCCGCCCATTTGTGGTAAGCCTGTTTATTACTCTTTCCAACACTGAAAACTATTTTGAACTTCTAGGTACATTAGAGGATGTTTTTCTTCTGCATCTTCAAGGCAAAGCAGATAATGAAAAACAGGTCTAATCCTTCCTGGCAGAGTGTATAATTAAATCAGGAAAAACCAATATTAAAAGAACACTGAGTCTCACAAACTCAAAGCCATAATGAAATTAAGAGGGCTGGCTGCTTTTGTCCTTAACTTGCCTTGATGTACCTAGGTACTGCAATACATGATGGTGTATGGCTCTCCAGTTAAGAGATGACATTTCAATAGGTTTAAGTGGAATTTGTCTTGGCAGCCTTCACCACACTCCTGGTGCTTAACATACCTGGGGCATAGAGCAAAATGAAACACTAGACATTGTTATCTGCCACACTAGTCACTATAGAGAATGCCAGCAATGGATGGGGTTACTCTGGGCTAGTGTGCACAGCTATATTGGCAAACCCTCCCAGTGTAGATGCAGTTTATACTAGCATCACTAATTGTTTTAGTCCTCCTTTGTTATGGCAATAGCTTATTGAAAAAAAATACAAACAATTCATTTATAAATACTTTTAAAATTGAGAACCCCTTTCTTATTGAGATTGTATGTGAACCTACCACAGTCACAAAGTGCAGGGATTATTGACCATGAGAGTCTATTACATCAAAGATATTTTTGATGTTCTTGTATCTGAAACAGCAGATCCCCTGCTTTAAACAAACAAACAAGAAATCTGACTCCCAACATCAAGAGGTAAGTGGATGGATTATTGACCAAAGAGACCAGAATGGGTCTATCATGTCAAGTCTTACTTGGGGGCACATTAATCTGAGGATTATTGACAAAAAAGTCCATAAAGTCTTAATCCTGCTTGGAAACAAACACTTTAATTCCTGGATTATTAATACATTAGGAGTAATGGCTCTTGTGTTACTGTAGGTACTGCACAAGTGCAATAATTCTGCTCCAATATTTTATGCTGAAGCTAGTTGCTGTGCAATGGCCGTAGCATGCGTAATCCAATCTGGCAGAGACTCTCCACATCAATGTGTAGCGTTACATTTATAAATCACTAAAAATCAGGATTTATATAGTGGAAATATGGCAGGCACCTAAGAAAAGTTAATTGGTGGCGCCTAGGAGTGGAAACTGAGTTCTAATTAACATTTTCCTACAAATTCTCCATCAGGAGACATATACCTGGTCTTTCCCCATGAAAGATGGCCCCCCCACAAATCTACCGCTGTAAACTTGTGCAAATCACTTTATTTTCTTTGCATAAATTCCCCATCTATACAATGGGAATAGCAAACAATTTCTCTCCCCCACCCTTTCTCTTTTGTCTTTTTAGACTGGGGTAGGGACTCTCTTTTCACTATATATTTGCACAGCACTAGCAGGATTAGTCTCATTTGAGGCCTCTAGATGCTACCGTAACACAAATTATAATAAAAAGACAGAAAGCTAAACTGTAAATTACTGGCAACAACTAGCTTTTCCTCTGGGTTTTGGGTGGAGCCCAGCTAGTTCCCGGCATCCCACCTCTTGTCCTCAAACTCTGTGGATCCCCAGTTCCACTTCTACAAGGTCACATCTACCCCCAGTGCAAACCCTCAGGCACAGCTCCCTCCCTGGGCGGAAGTAGAAACAAGCACAAAGGAGAGTGGGTGTGTCCATTTCCTGTATCTTTGCATTCCTCTGGAGAACATTTGTTTGGTCTGGCTTGTGATCAGGATGCTCATGTTTCCTTTCCCTTCCCTTACTTTTCTCCTCTATGGAAAGCAGGGACCTGTGTGTGCTTTAAGGTCAAAAGGCTTTCTTCCTACTTCTGCCAACAAATTCTAACACAATACGGAGCCATTGGGGCCCTTCTCACTGGGCTGAATCCACCTCACTGCAACATGCCCACCTAGCTGGACTTGGAGCAAAGGAGCTGCATGGGTAGATGGGAAATAGAATCCTCCTTCCCAGGCATGGAAGATCAGTAGAGTTCTGTGCAAGATACTGCAGCAACCATGCTGAATGCTGTTCCCCCATTCTGCAAGGAGCATCCCCACTCCTTACCTGGCCACTCTCACCTTGTTCCCATGCCCCAGTGCATGGTGGTGTGCCCAGGAGTGTGGACCCCCTTGAATGGGCTGCAGATCTTCTGCCTGTCCTGCGCTGAAACTACCCCAATTCCACTGTGCCTCAGGCTTCACTGCTGCACAGGAGTTTTTCCACTGAATGAACAATGTACAGCCTAAAGCAATTACCAGATTGCAATTTGCAGCATCTAAACATTCCATGTTAAACTCTACAACTTCATAGCCCAGGGGTCGGCAACCTTTCAAGGTGTGCCAAGGCTTCATTTATTCACTCTAATTTAAGGTTTCGTGTGCCAGTAATACATTTTAACGTTTTTAGAAGGTCTCTTTCTATAAGTCTATAATACATAACTAAACTATTGTTGTATGTAAAGTAAATAAGGATTTTAAAATGTTTAAGACGCTTTATTTAAAATTAAATTAAAATGCAGAGCCCCCCGGACCAGTGGCCAGGACCCGGGCAGTGTGAGTGCCACTGAAAATCAGCTCGCATACCACCTTTGGCACGCATGCCATAGGTTGCCTACCCCTGTCATAGCCCATCCCTGAAGTATCCAGATCAAATGCTTAGGCAGAGATAGCCAAAGATAAGCAACTCCAGCTGTTTGTCACAAGAGAAAGCACCTTAGGAAAGATGAAGCTGAAGGGGCTAATACAAACAGCTGCTACATGTCATTGGAAATACACTTCTTGTAATATTTATGTAATTTCCAAATAATGTTCAACAAACTCTTCACCTGAGCAGGGAGGAAAGCAAGCAGATGTTATGACTAGGGTTGAGGAACTCCATGGAGCTGGAGATTTTCTGAATCTCTCAAACTGTTTTTGAAGTTTACAAAATGGTTTGAATTTGCAAAGTTCTCTTTCTTTTCACTTAAACTCATTCATTTCTTCAAAGGGATTTAATTTTAAAGAACAAACAATTTGGTGATGAAGCTAGATCAGCACAAGTAAGCTTCCTATATGTTACATTCACACAGGTGCCTATTGGTGTTGTCTTTAGATTGTTCTCTGCCACTTTATTTACAGTCTCTCCTAAGCAGAACAACAAACCTAGTGTTTGAGTCCAACTTTCCAATGCATGAAGTTAAATGGGTGAGAAATTAAACAAAATGAGTTCCCATATCTCTAGTTTTAACCCTCACAGCTGCTTCTTACCAGATACGCAGCATTACAATAACATACACATATAAGAAATCCAACATATACTATTTTTATATTAAGGATGCACATTTCTTGGGTGGCAATTTGAAGCCAGGTTTCTAGATTTAAAATGCCAGGTCATTAACTCGCTGTCCCAGGGAGCTCACAGAACTACATGTTAATGTCTCTGAAATTCACAGAATCACAGAAATTAAAGATGCAAAAGTAGATTGCCTAGTAGATTGCCTAGCCCATCATTCTGCTGGTGCAGGGTAATTCTACATACGATTTTCTTCTCATGTTTTGTCTGCTTCTATTTTAAATTAGCCAAGCAATGACTCTTCCACCAGTTCCCTTGGAAAATTATTCAACAGTCCAACTGCTATCACTGGTAGGACAACTTTTCTTCCTTTTACTTTCAATCTATTTCTCTGCTTTACTCCTTTGAACATCCCTGAACAATTTACTTCCTTTTGTGATGTCGATCCCTTTTCAGGAGTTATAGACTGTTATATCATCTCTGCTATCATTTGGCCAAGTTATTCTAGTGTAACAAATACTTTCTCTTTCACAGTCATAAACTGATTTTTCATGAAGAGTTGGCAGCTGCTAAGCAAGACCTCTCCCTTTCTCTCCCTCCGTTACTGAGGGGGGGTTTTATAGCAGAAGAGACTGCTGCAGGAAAGCCAGACACTACCACCTTGTTATTCTCATCACCATCCTTCTGAAAATGACCCACCATCTTGTCACTACACTGTCATACTGGACCTGCTGCCTCTAGAGACCGTGCTAATAGTGTATTGCTTGCTGATCCTATCAAAGACAGCACCATCTTAGGGAGGAAAGCCAGAAGCTAGGCCTGCTGCACTACAAGTATGTCTGCTTGGCCACTCCCCTTTCCTGAATGATACCCCGGCTTCCACTCAACTCTTTAGTCTTGGTGTTCAGTGTGACAGTGGCAGACTAGCAGAAGCACCTGTTCTTCATACGCTGCCCAAGGTGTAGTTTTTTGACTCAGTGGAGAAAGGTCAATACAATTAAGAACTGCAATTATTAATTTCACACTTGTACATTTTTTTCCACATTCATTCTGCCTATAACTTTTAAACATGGGAAATGTACAAGGAGCTAAATTCTACATGTGTAAATCATGCTGCAAAACTTGATATAACTTCCAATAATACTAGCTGCAGGATAAATCAACTGTGCTTGATTTGTTCCATACTACATTGCCTTAGTGGCCCACACTTACCTTCTGTGCTGGATGAACATGATACAGGGTCACTAGTAGACCGGACTATGTTTGGAATGCCGTATTTTCTAATGCAATGCTGCTGGGCAGTTCTCTCGGGGCAGCCATAGTGTGATGAAGTACTTGCAGGCACAGAACAGGGAGAGGGCTGAGAGTGTACAGCAGCAGGCTGGTTAAAGACCCCACAACATATTTTCACTTGTTTCAAGGGTGGCGTGGCTTTGTTTTCTCTAACAGAGCTCTGGGATTCTCTTTCTGATGGGCTGAAATTCTCTGAGGAGCAGTCTGAGGCTCTGCCATGAACATAGTTCTCATATTCCTGGCCTTGAGACCTGTCCATAGAGGCTCTGCTGCGGGAACTCCCATCCTCATCAGGGGAACATTGAGAGTTAGTCCTGTGAAACCCAGAGCGAATGCTGTGATCCAAACTGGTGCAGCTCCTGTTTGTGGCGCCTTTGTGGGTTGTACTGTACGGAGAAAAGTCTGTGGAACGAAGAGACCCCTGAACTTCCAGAGAATAAAGATCCTCTGAAGAGTAACTATGATCTGGGATATCAGCAACCTCAGAGACCATAAGAGAGGTACTGTCAACAGACACTGAAAAACAAGGCATTTGGAGTATTATCATATTGCAGTCATGTATATCATTATTAGTATTCATTCTGTTTTTAAGCCAGCTATGTGCCAGTGCTGTACAAGACACAACATGAAGAAAGTCCTTGTCCTAAAAAGATAATGCTCTAATGGTTCAACTCATGGGTTTAAACCAATATATTAAAATAATTTAAATATTTTAAATGACAAAATGCCAGGATAGTAAAGACTGAAGTCATCCTTCTGCTTTTAGTCATTTTTAAGCAAAATGCTTTGAGCTATTCTCATCTATTTTCTTTCACTGATAAAGCTCATACCAAAGTATATTCTCCCACTACAGTTAGAGTGGGGTGAAGTCCTGCCTTTGGTTTATTTGATAAACATTTCTTTTAATGCTGTAAGGATTGTGTGTGGTAGGAACAATACACTTTACACAGGTACTCAGTAACCAAGGCATTTATCAAAGTTTTATACCTACCAGTATTATCAATGCTAGTTTTGTATCTAACACCTTGTAAAAGGCATCACACATGTCTCAAATACACATCAAAGAGCTTCTCGAAAAAGAATCCACCCTTGTACCATCTCTTTAGCATACAAAATGTATAGCATATCAGAGATTTCTTTGTCTCTATGTGGCAGATGAAAGCTCAACATTCTCTGCAGATATACACCACCGTGGAAGCCCTATGTATTAGAAGTTGAGATTTTTATCTCTTCTTCCAAGATTCTCACACATTTATATATAAACGAAAATGTGTCGGTGTGTTATGTAAAGCTGTATTTTTTCTCCTCTTTGTTGCCAGAAATGATTTTCTAAGAGAATAAAGAACCACACCTACATCCTGGACTATACATTCTTTTTTGCCCAACTTCAGAATACAACCAATTACTTTTCTATAGTGGACTAGAATTGATGAGGAGTTACCAGGTGTCATCCCCAATTATATACAGAATATACATAACTTAAAATAAATTGTTCCATTCAGCTCAGCAATCTCGGATGCCCCTTTTCATGTAATAGCTGTTCCTAGCAATATTGGTAAGGTAAACAGGTTCTCATATTTTTGTTGAGGGATGGGACAATAAGATCTGTTAGCAGGTTTACAAATGTTTGGTAAAGTGCCTCTGTGCACCTGGGGTCTGGCTAGCAGGAAGCGATGGAAGTGCTGAAATGAAAGAAAGCCTCTTAGTGCTGTATTCCTGGCCTGGCAGGAAATATTGTAAACTTCAAAAGGGAGCTGTGGTATTTTGGGGGCTTACCCTGGCACTCCAAAGATAAGATGGAGAAGGAGCCATCACTGCATATGATGTCAGATATCCAAAAGGCTAGATTTTATGAAGGACTTTTCATCCCCACTCAAAATTGCTAAGTGAGACCTAGTATTTTCTTCTGGGCATGTGGGAAACAAACTCCTATTTGCCAGGCAACTTAAGTTTGCCAAAGGACACATTAGTAAATTATGTAAATATCTATTTAGACGTGTTAAAATGCATATTATTTACTGCTCAAAGTGTATTAGATACACTGAAACTTAAGTTTGGTGATGTAAATACTTATTTAGACATTTTTAAATAGCATGTTTGTTAAATATACCAGAATGTCCCAAAAGCTTCTTACTTGGGTAGTTAAGATGAATCTTTGTAACATATCACATTAAGTCATGATCTGAAATCTTTAGAATATTAAGACAGATGCATGAATGGTCAAATCTGTATCCCATCCTCAGAGCAGAAACTTTGAAGTAGTGTCCAAACCCACCATGGAACCTCTTTTCCAGGATTTGGTTTTATTGATACTCAGAAACAATCAGATAGTATAAACCTTCCAAACAGACACTCCCACTCTCTCTCTGTCCTGGTTGGAGCAGTTTGGACCCATTGGTCAGCCTGACGTAAGGGCCTTATTTACACTTTCTCATGATTGCTACACTCCACTGCTGCAGTTCCCCTAGTGGTACCAACAGAGGAAGCTGTAGTAGAGGCTGGTCAACATCATCTTGACTACCATTATCGTTTAACCCTGCTCAGAGCAGGTCTAGCTGTACAATGACTGCTTTACCATGGCACTCACAACAGTGGCAAGGTTATTTCGGGGTAGTTTTGTAAGGGCGGGCGTTGGGGGAACCTAGGGTAGACACAGACATAGCATGTTAATGCATAATATACTTAAGCAAAATGTATGCAGTGTTGTTGTAGCCGTGTTGGTCACAGGATATTAGAGAGACAAGGTGGGTAAGGTAATATCTTTTATGGGACCAACTTCTCCTGGTGAGAGAGAAAAGTTTTCAAGCTAACGCAGAGTTTCTGAAGGAGAGCTCTGTGTAAGCTCAAAAGCTTCTTCTCTCACCAACAGCAACTGGTCCAATAAAAGATATCACTTCACCCACCTTGTCTCTTTCTCAGTATGTAAAGGAATACGTTCCTGTGGTTGGAGTCAGAACCTCTTTTGAAATGAGAATATACATGAAAATGTTGGATTTATATTCACTGTATGTATTCTGTCATGTTAGTAATACCAACGTTTAATAAAAATGTAACGAAGAGTTACATTTTTAAAAGATGCACATATACTTTTACATCCCCCCATTATGTGTCAAAGAAAGAGTATGCATTTTTAAAATGTCTACATAATAAATACATATGCACAGAGCTACAAAATGTTTATGACTGAATCCCTGATTCTTAACTCATCTATAGCATCACATATTATTTCAATACAAAGCAGAAAGGAGACACATTCTGCTCATCAGAGTGATCCAATAAATTCAGTTTTGATAAACCAAATTAAATATCTGCTATGAGTATATAAGAAAACTCTCTGTAAACAGCACCTCCTTAATAATAAAAACTGGTCACCTTGAATTGTCAACATCACACTTCACTGCACAAAGATGTCAAATGTTTTTTTTTTTAAGAATATTTAGTGCTAGTGAAAAGTGAGGAATTGACCACTCTGGAGACTGAAGCCTTCTAGTCATCCACAAAACAGACACATCATGGGAAGTACCTGATTCCCAACACTGATTTGTCAGCATACACTGACACTATTTTGGAAGATAATAGAAAATAGTTCAGTCCTCAGACCTGTTAAAACTTTAGCTTCTCTTCTGAGATTGTCAGCAAGGGTGCCAAGAGGTAATACCTACAGGGTGTTAATGTTGGCTATGATATGGACACGTATCTGCTGGGGATTAGACTGAGACCATCACCTCATTTCATATACACCACTGAACAGCCATCAGGTAGTAACCCGTTCTGGTCATTGAGCTGAATTTAAGACATTGACCTAGAGGTGAATACCTCTCAATGTCAATCAGACTTGTTACCGAAAGGCTGTCCTGATAAACTTGGTTAAAAGAATGAGCTGGCCCTGTGCTGCTGCTGCTCAGGATCCCTATTCAAGAGATCTGCCTTCAGAAGAAAGAGCTCCGGTTCATTCCTGGTCTTCTGGAGACTATGTACATTACACAGCTAACACACTGCAGAGCAGCAGTAGGGAAGAGCGATCTGAGTGTACCTCTCCAACGGCAGACACTGTTGCTTATTAATATTATTTATAGAGTGCCACAGGAATGCATGGTGCTTTAAAGACAACTAAAAGCCTCAAGAAAGCTTCCCATCAAAGTAAGCTCTCCACAGAGCTTTGGAGACAGCTTTGGAGAAGAAAACTGGCTTTCTTCTGTGCCTGTTTTACCATTCTAGCAATATCGGTTTGTGAAGAAGGAAAGTAGTGAGTGACTGGGACAAGAGTGTTTCTCATTATGACCAAGATGGGACCAAATCCCTCCTCTTCAAGGTAGAAAAGAACGAATAAGAGGAAACAGCCCACTTTAATGCCTGGTCTACACTTAAAAGTTAGGTTGACATAGCTACATGCTCAAGGGTGTGAAAAATTCACACTCCTGAATGACATAGTTAAGCCAACCTAACCCCCAGTGTAGACATGGTTAGACCGAGGGAAGAATTCCATCGACCTAGCTCCCGCCGCTCAGGGAGATGGATTACACACATGGATGGACAAACTCCTCTCGCTCTAGGCCCTATGTCAGTATAGCTGCAGCAATGTAGCTGTGCCACTGTAGCACCCATAGGATAGACATGGCCTTAGTGACAACTGCATGCTCCCAAAATAAACAAACAGTAAAATCACCTTGTGTGCTAAAGCCGGCTGTCATGTTTCTCTCACCCAAACTGGATTCAGTCACTTGCTGAGCTGTACCGGTGATCTGTACAGAAAGCGTATAATAAATAGTGTGTTAGCCTGCAGATAGCATTACCCAGAAATACAGGGCTGAAACATACTGTCATGGATCTAAAGGATATGACCGGTAATGTGAAAAAGCTATCCTACAAGTTGCTACTCAAATCAAAACGTATTCATAGACATAGTAATTTACTATGTCTTTGGATCAGCAGCAGATGCAGAGCAAATGAACATGCCTAAAGCAATTGCTGGATTTTCCAGAATCTATAAAATAAATTATCTTGGGTTCAGAGGCATTTAGGGCTTCAGGCTAACGTTACAAAGCATAATGACTGCGGTGCTTAAAATTAATGCTCCTATCTTCTTAGCGTATGTGCAACATGCCTCAGGTGGCACATGACCAGGACTCATCTCTGAATTTGATCCGCTGGTTGGATCCTTAGCTTCCCTGACCAGTGCTGACGGGGAGCGCAATGTGAACTGAGCCATACCCTCCAATGCTCCTATTACCAACAGTCTTTCTGTAGTGGTCTATATATCACTCTATTCCAGAGGTGGGCAAACTACGGCCTGCGGGACCATCCTGCCCGGCCCTTGAGCTCCCGGCCATGGAGACTAGCCCCCGGCCCCTCCCCGGCTATGCCCCTGCAGCCACGCAGCCGCACGGGCAGACCTCTGAGCAGCAGAGCTGCGCGCTCCTGCCGAGGAGAGTGGCAGAGTGTCTAGCTCCGGCCAGGCGGCGCGGCTGCCAGACACGCTGCTCTGAGTGGCATGGTAAGGGGGCCGGGGGGTTGGATAAGGGATGGGGGATCCCAGGGGACAGTCAGGGGATAGGGAACGGGGGGAGGGTGTTGGATAAGTGTGGGAGTCCTGGGGGGCTTGTCAGGGGTTGCGGGGGTGTGGATAGGGGTCGGGGCAGTCAGAGGACTGGAGCAGGGGGGATTGGATGGGGGGGTGGGGTCCCGGGGGCAGTTGGGGTGGGGGGTCCCGGGAGGGGGCGGTTAGGGGACAAGGAGCAAGGGGGATTGGATGGGTCAGGGGTTATGAGGGGGGCAGTCAGAGGGCGGGAAGTGGGAGGGGACGGATAGGGGGCGGGGACCAGGCTGTTTGGGGAGGCACTGCCTTCCCTACCCGGCCCTCCATACAGTTTTGAAACCCCAATGTGGCCTTTGGGCCAAAAAGTTTGCCCACCACTGCTCTATTCCCATCACGTGGCCATGGGGAAAAAGTGCACTGTGGAACCAGCAGAGACTACAGCTGGTAGAAGCAGGTGCAGAAACAGCCAAAGTGCACACAGAGAACTTTCTGCTGTTTTGACTGGACTTCCTCTGCCCCCTGCTGATTGGCTGCTTGCTCCAACCCTCTTCAACCATCCTCACAGTCTCTTCACCTCAGCTTCATGCCACACGTTCTCCACATACCCTCTTTTCCCCTGTCCTGTTATCCTCACCCTTCTTCCCTTCAGCAGGCACTCCTTTCACTTTTCTTTCCATGTACCTTATCCTCTCCTAACTAATCATGGAACTATCATGCTATATGCTGCCATCACATTGTTCATGCTGCTTTCCCCCACCCTCTATCTGTCTTTTTTAGACTGTGAGCTCTTTGGGGCAGTCACGGCCTGATACTCTGAGTTTGTACAGAACCCAGCACAATGGGGCCCTGTTCTTGGTTTGCCCCTAGGGTCTTCCATAATAAACATTAATAATATTCTTCAATTTCAGTCCTTGAACAACTAGAGCAGAACAGCTTTTGGGTTTACTTTGCAGAAGTACCTACATTTAAGTATTGAATGTAGTAATCTCTAAAATGCTAAAGGGTTCTTGTAGACGGATGGTGCTCTATAAGAGTAGGGCATTATTATTATTTATAGAAGTAGACTCATTACAGTTGCCAACAATTTGCAAGGTGGATTATTATTAGCAAATGGCTCCTTCTGCCGGAAGGAAATTCAAGGATGATTCACCCCCACCCCAAATTATTCACTGATGCAGCACAGTTTGTGGTTTTGAAAAGTTCTTCAAAGCCTTTCCCCCATCATTTTAAAAGATCTTAATATATTTTTTCTCCTTGAAATGCAGTTACAAATTTCACTTTATATATAGATGATAAAAATCAGCTGATGGGTTTCTGTAAATCACAAAGCCTCCTACGGAATGATAAAATATTTTTTTTCTGAAAAAAATAGAGATGGGTGTGTAGGGGAGGAGAGTTTGCAAAACAAAATACAGATAAATGCCTGATTTATTTCTCATGAAGCGAGGAGAGTTAGCATTAAAAAGCTATCAACTTGATTAAGGTTAGATACAACATTCATAACTCCAGATTCATGTGAATTCCTGTTGGAGATTTCTCTGCAAAATCACTAAGAGGGAGCAGCGCTCAAAGACAGCATGCTAAAGGGGAAGAATTCAAAAAAATCTAGACAAGTCTTTAAGAACTTGATTCAAACACTACTGAAGTAAATGGGCTTTAGACCAGGCCCTTAACCTTGTTTTTAATCCCTCCCATCAGATTTTTAGCAGTTCTTTGGGAACCTGCTATTGGAAAAGAATATGTGGTAATTATAAATAAAACAAGAGTACCAAACTATACCCTAAGACAAGGTCAGTATAGCATGAGAAGTTATGTCATCTTTAGCAGAACACATCACGTCTGCTTCTGTATGGCCACATTTAACTAGCAGACGTTCATTGCAATAGATGACAGAGCCTAGAAATAATCATCAATCACCTCTATGCCAGCTCCGGTGTCGAGGCTGAATTTGTATTTGGCTGTCTATAAAATTGAATGTAACATTACTACACTAAAGCCATTAAGAAAATAGCTCTAAGTGTTTGTGAATGTGACTATCTACATAAAAAATGGTATCAGAAATATTCCCCGTGCAGATACAGCTTCTGTGATGCAGTACTGCAGAGCAGGCCAATATTTAAAGTAATAGGGTCTTGTTGTGAAATGATTTACTGACAAATTTTTATCCTTAAAGAATCTTTCTTCACTATATGTGAAAAAGCCTGGTTACTTAACTTGTACAGTAGCTGGAGTTCTTTGAGATATGTATTCCTCAAGGTGCATATGCGCTCTATGCACCTGAGACTGGATGATTTTTTGTTAGCAATGTCCTTTGGTCCGCACTTACACCCTTCTCCTCCTCATGCTCCAAACCAAAGATATGAGGGGGTGGGAGATGGACTAACTGCCTCTGTAGTTCCTTCTCTACCATGAATACCTTGTATAGTAACAAGCTAAATAACCAGACTTTCAGTGAGGGTCCATCTGCATATTCCATTTGAGGTGACTCACAATCAGTGTTCATCGAGGATGATGGTGTGAGGAGCTCTGCTGTATCACAGACCAAAGGACTATTCTTCTGAAGGATGTGTCTGTTCTAGAAGCTTGTACCAGGATGTAACTCTTCATAGAGGTATGAACAGAGCCCCACACTGCCACTCTATAGGAACATCTCAAAGTGAAGGTATCTCTGAGAGGAGATTGCTTCTCCTCTCATACATTTGGCAAAAGAGACAAATACTTAAGAACATTTCCTAAAAGGTTTTGTTCTCTGTAGGTAAAAGGCCAAGGCTTGTCCAACATCCAAAGAGTGGAGCTTCCCATCCTCTCTGGTAGCATGGGTATTCTGGTGGGAGACAGGTAAAATGAATGACCTGGGTCAGATGGAATTCCAAGATTACTTTTGGAATGAATTTAGGATGTAACCTCAAGGATGTAACCTTATCCTAACAGATGACCATATAGGGAGGGACTGCCATAAGGGCGCCAGCTCATCTGCTCTTCTGGCTGAGATGATTGCAACCAGAAAGGCAACCTTCATGGATAGATGAGCAAGAAACATGGAAGCTAAAGGTTTGAAGGGGGAATTTGTTAGTGTGGCAAAGACTAGCTCAAGGTTCGATATTGGATAGGTTTCATTACTGGAGGAAAGGTCCTGATAAGTCCCTTTGAAAACCTTACTGTAATCAGATAGGCGAAGATTGTATGGTTGTCCATTGAAAGGGAAAAGGCTCTAATAACTGCCAAGTGTACTCACAAGGAGGTGAGACAACTGTGACATTTTCAGAGACAGGAGTTAGTTCAGAATATTAGAGATCTCTGAATACTCTAGGGCTAGCTGATGATGTTGACACCATGCAAAGAACCTCTCCCATCTTGCTGTATAGCCTTTTCTTGTGGAGTCTTTTCTGCTATTGCCAATGATGGATTGTACAGCCTCCAGGCATGATCTTTTTAAGTTTGGCATCCATCCAAATATGAAGCTGCTAGATGGAGAGATGCTGGTTTGCAATGGAGGATCTTGCCCCCGTCTTGGGTTAACATGTCTGGCAGGAGCTGAATGTAGATGCAAGGAGAATGCTAGTGAACTAAAACTGCCTCGGCCACATGGGGGCCACTAGGATTACCAACACTTTGTCCTGTTTGATCTTCCTCTGGACTCAAGGCAAGAGGGGAATGGATGGAAATGCATAAGTTAGTGGTTCTGAATGTTGTACTAGAAATGCTTCCCATCTGGAGCTGTGTCCTCATACCGTTTGGGGAGGCTGGACATTTCCTGTTTTTGTGAGATGCAAAGAGATCCCATGATGGGAATTCCTGTTGTTGAAAGATGTTCTATACCACCAAGTCGTTAAGTTCCCATTTGTGGTCTTTGGAGACCGTGTCCTCTGACGCGGTCTGCCAGAGTATTTTGCACCCCTGGAAGATGCACTGCTCAAAGGGTGATATGGTGGCAGAGATATGGCAGAAATTATTTGTAATACTCATGCATTGTATTCAATTTTGAATTCCTGATAGGTCCAGATAGCTCCCGAACCTCATAGGGAGGAGTCTGTAATTAGTTTTTTCATGGGTCAGGGTGTGTGTGCAAAGGGAACTCCAACACAGTGACTTCAAGTTTTCCTACCAGGTGAGTGACATCAGGACCCCATGGGGGACCGAAACTGACTTGCCAAGAGTAAGCTTTCATGGCACATAGATTGTGTATAACTATGCTTGTAGACTGGGATTCTCAAACTTCATTGCATCACGACCCTTCAAATTGAGAGCTGGAAAAGAGTTGCCTTTGTTTAGTGAGGGGATTAGAGAGACCAGGGCGATCATTCTGAAGCATAAGAGGCAGATTAAGTCATTCACCTGTCAGATATAGTATGAGCCTCCAGGTTCCTTTCTTCTTGTGGATGAGGAAATATCTTAAGTAAAATCCTCTTCCCGTGTACTGGGGTGTTACCAGCTCTATGGCTCCCAGATGGAGCAGAGAGTCTATTTCCTGGGTGAACATCCTCTCGTGAGGATGCTGGAAAAAAAGTAAGCTACGCAGCTAATAAAAAGCTAATACCAAGCTCAGGTGGCCTTGGCAGGAGGACTCAAAGGTCCCATCAAAAGTCATCAGTTAGTAATGACTCTCAGTTATTACTGGACTGGCTGGATTCACACTAGTAACTGTAATGTACATTCTGTGGCTGCTTGATTTGGACTTTGCCTTTAACAGACCTTGTGTGGTGGCAGTATGCAGCACACGTTCCATTCCTCAATCTGTAAGCTAAAGACCCAGGGAGCTTCAGGTGTTGTATGCTCTCAGCAGTTTCTGTGTTTTCAGTGAACTAACGTTTCTTTAGCACAAGGGACACTATAGTGACCTTGAGGGGAAAGGGTCCATTATCCCCTCACCTATCTCCTACACCACAGCTCCTACTTATTTTTAAGCTAAATTTCAGGCTTAAAGAAACATAAAAAAACCCTATTTTGACAGTAAAACAAAAGAGCTGACCAAAACCTACTTTTCATTCACTCGATTCCTTTTTCCGAAAGGAGACAGCACCAACACAAATACAGGGCCTATTCTGGAAACCCTGTATGAATATGATTAAGGGTACATCTACACCAGGTTTCCCCAAACTTTTTACCTTGCGTCCCCATCCCGCCCCAGCTGTGGTTGGGAGCTGGATCCGATGTGGAGCTGGAGTTGCAGCCAGGCTGAGAGCCAGGGGCTGAGGCCGGGACCACAGCTGGAGGCAGGAATGTGGCCAGGAATGGGGCCAGAACTGGAAGCAGAGCCGTGCTGGGGCAGGACTGGAGCTGCAGCTGGGCTGGGAGCCAGGGGCTGAGACTCGGGCTGCAGCTTGGGGTGGGGCCAGGAGTTGGGGCCAGAGCAGAGCTGGGGGCAGAGCAGGGCTGGTTGGTGCTCCCTGGCCCACTTGGGGGCTGGCCCAGGCCCCACTGCGCCTCCGTGTCCCCCTAGGGGGGCATGCCCGACAGTTCGGGGATCACTGGTCTACACTTAAAACCCTACAACTGCAAACCTGTGCCGGTGTAGCTCTTCAGTATAGACACCATCTATGCTGATTGGACTGTCCCTTCCATCAGCGTAGTTAATCCACCTCGCAGAGAGGTGGTAGTTAGTTCAACAGAAGAATTCCTCCACTGACCTAACACTGCCTACATCAGAGGTTAGGTTTGCTTACCTACCACACTCAGGGGTGCGGACTTTTCACACCTGAGTGATGTAGTTAAGCCAACTTAATTTTCCAGTGTAGACCAATCAATCAATCAAGCTAACTATCTGCTTGCCTGCTGAATCAGACGTAAGATATTTCCTACCAAGGCTCATCTCCAGTAATGCCAGACATATCTTGTACATTGTGGCATTTAGTCTGAATGGAACATACCGAGAACACAGCCTGGAATCCTCAAATTTTTCAGTAATGGCAAGAAGGTGAAATGTTTTCACCTGTGCAGTGGCTCAGTTGCTAACACTGAGACACTACCACCTCCTCCAGGGAGTGGATTATGCAGGGAGAATTTGGAGGTAACACTCTTTCTCCAGGGTAAGGGTGAAGATTACATCATTCGTTCTCAACCCTTTTGGGTTTATTCTGGGGGTACAAGATCAACTTCAAGGTGAGTCACTTGCTTTCTCAGTCTTAGAAGCACCACATGGGCCAAGAGCTCCTTTAGCACATTCCTAAGAAATGGGGCTGAGTGAATAAGATAGTGTGCTTGGAAACATAGGGCTCTTTCACTGAAAATTGGTAAGAAAAGGTTCCTGTTATAAATGAAAAGACAAGACCTCTCAGCTTAACCTCTGGGCTCCTGGCTGTAATGTGCAGACTCTTTACATTGGCGTATAGCTTTCTTTAAATGTAATATTTGGCCTTCCTAGTGGCGGTACTTTGCTGGCAGACTGGAAATCAAATTGAGGAATAGCTAGGGCATTTTTCCACTTTACACATGGGTTTTACAACATCCCTTCTCTTAATACCAACAGCGTACCCTGAGCATCCTCTCTATTTACAGAAAAGATGGCAATATCTTTAATCTCTACATAAAAATATCAACTGCCTGAGGCTTCAGCAGCTCAGTGGCATCCAAAAACGTGGAAAGATGCACGGAGAGCTTTTAATCACTTGAGGAAGCCTAGATATATATAGACAGAGAGTTAAAATCCCTTAGAGTTCTCAGATTTTCTCTCATGGAGCACCTTTTCAACATTCAGACTCCATTTTACTAGAATTAAATCCATTTAAGTCTGTCTGGTCAGCGTATTCACAATTTGCATTTCCTTCACCCTCTCTTTCTCCATTTATCAGAATAATTGCTGAAATGTAATTTATATGCAGTTTACACTAATAAGTGGAATTGATTAACCTTCTGTTTGCTTGGGGGAAGGGAAGCCATGTTTTAACAGTAACAATCCCTTCATGTTTAGTCAGGTCAAAGCTCTTGCTCACCAGTGGGAGGGAGTGCAGGTGGTACTGGCACAGATTCTGTTATCCACCCTGCACCCCGGTAATAGATTTCATGAATATTAATACCCTCAGGAACACTGGTTGCATTAAAAGATAGTCACTAAGCTATTAGGATTCAAAGAATAGCTAAACCAGGGCTTAAATTCAGCTGGAGCTGTCCAGAGCAGAGCTCTGGTAAATATTTTCAAAGCCCCGAGCCCCTGTGCGCCCCATGGGGCTGAAGCTCCTAGCCTCGGGGCTCTGGGAAATACTATATGAGAACTTAAGCCCTGAGCAAAACCATGCTTTCCGCAACCCTGCACAGCCTACAAATTAGTAAAGCTTATAAGACATTTACTGGTATAATTCATCCAGAGACTGGGTCTTTCTATTCTTGTCTTTTGCCATACCCTAGCAGATATCACCCCTGGAAAAGTAGTGCGAAAAGCACTGTTTTCAAGGCAGTACAACAAGTTGCAGTATGGATGACAACTGCAAATTGTATTTAGAAGCAACCACTGCTACTAGCACGGACATTTTCTGTTCCTATCCAGGAAATAGCTATGTCTAATTTGATATAATTTGATAAAATTCTAAAGACCTTAAGCCACATAAAAACAAACAAAAAAAAGATGCCTGATGCTCAGTAAGAGGCTTAATAATTATTATTGCTTAATGGCTCCCAGCAGCACTTCTGTAGCTAAAGCTCTGCCATTATTTCCGTTGGAAAGTCTGACTTTGAGGAGTTTATAAATCTGGTCAATTCAATTCATACCGTGCTGCAACCTGATGCATATTATATGAGAGTGTGTAGCACAGGGGTCGGCAACCTTTCAGAAGTGGTGTGCCTTCATTTATTCACGCTAATTTAAGGTTTCGCGTGCCGGTAATACATGTTAACGTTTTTTAGAAGGTCTCTCTCTATAAGTCTATATATAATATAACTAAATTACTGTTGTATGTAAAGTAAACAAGGTTTTCAAAATGTTTAAGAAGCGTAATTTAAAATTAAATTAAAATGCTGATCTTAAGCCACTGGCCTGCTCAGCCCGCTGTGGGCCTGGGGTTCCATTCACCTAGGCCGGCAGTGGGCTGAGCGGGGCCTGCGGCCGGAACACTGGCTGGCAAGGGGCCGACAGCCAGAACCCCGGGCTGGCAGCCAGAACCCCAGACTGGCAGCGGGCTGAGCGGGGCCAGGGGCCGGGACCCCAGATTGGCGGTGGGCTGAGCGGGGCCGGCACCCCAGACCATCAGCAGGCCGAGTGGCTCAGCCCGCTGCCGGTCTGGGGTTCCGTCTGCTGGCTCCTGCCAGCCAGGGTCCCAGCTGCCGGCCCCGCTCAGCCCGCTGCCGGTCTGGGGTTCTGGCTGCCGGCCCCTTGCCAGCTGGGGTCCCAGCCGCCAGCCCCACTCAGCCCGCTGCCAACCTGCTGCTCAGGGTGGGGATGTCGGGGGTGCAAGAGTCAGGGCATGGGGTGTGGGGGGGCTGGGTATGTGTGGGGAGTGCAGGAGTCAGGGCATGGGGTGTGGGGGGGCTGGGTATGTGTAGGGAGTGCAGGAGTCAGGGCAGGAGGTTTGGGGGGGCTGGGTATGTGTGGAGGGTGCAGGAGTCAGGGCAGAGGGCTGGGGGCATGTGAGGGGGTGCAGGAGTCAGGGCATGGGGTGTGAGGGGGCTGGGTATGTGTGGAGGGTGTAGGAATCAGGGATGGGGTCATGGGGGGGATGCAGGGGGCTGGGGTGCAAGGGGGTTGCAGGGGTCAGGGCAGAGGGCTGGGGGGTGGGCGGATACACCCTGCTCCTACTCCCCCTTCCCCAAGTCCCTGCTCCTATCCCCCTTCCCCGCCTCCTTACTGGTCTGAGCAGTGAGGGCGCTGGGGCTGCTCTTCTCCCCTCCCTCGCAAGGGCCATTGGCGGCAGGGAGGGAGAGGAGGCGGGGCTCCACGCAGCACGCTGGGGGGAAGAGGCAGGGGAGGGGGAAGCTTGGCTGCCGGCGGAACCTTCTGTACAGCAGCAGCCGGCAGGAGCAAGCTTGCTTCTGCCCCCTGCCCCTGCCAGAGAGAGCGGTAGGCAGGGGCGGAGAAGAGCAGGCTGGATTGGGCAGGATTTTTAATGGCACGCTGCTGCCTGCCGGGGTCCGGCTCAGCCTGCTGCCGGAGTTCGACAGCGGGCTGAGCGGGACCCCGGCAGGCAGCAGCGTGCCATTAAAAATCAGCTTGCGTGCCGTCTTTGGCAGGCGTGCTCTTCTCCGCCCCTGCCTACCGCTCTCTCTGGCAGGGGCAGGGGGNCCGCTCAGCCCGCTGTCGAACTCCGGCAGCAGGCTGAGCCGGACCCCGGCAGGCAGCAGCGTGCCATTAAAAATCAGCTTGCGTGCCGTCTTTGGCAGGCGTGCTATAGGTTGTCAACCCTGGCGTAGCATGTATGTAAGAATTTGAGACTCCATTCTATATTCCTTGCAGATCTAAATTTGTCACTGACTTTAAGGCTGTGTTATTCAGTTTTTAAATTCCTTGGGACTTCTGGTCCACAATGAATGTAGGTTTGGGCCTTTGGTGTTAATGAAAGTGTCAAGAATATAAGTTGTTCTGCAACCTCTACTTCATTCCTCACCTTCCACACCTCTTGCCATTCTTGTCATGGGGTATTGTGGATTAACACTCAATAAGAGCTTTATAATTATGATCACATAATAATTAAAAATCCACCACTCATTTTCACTTGAGACCAGAACCAACACTGGGACCCAAGTGCCCAGAGATGAATGGATGATGCACTGACACTGACCCAACTGTCGGAGATTTATGGGCAATGCATCTGCTTAGGAGGGCTTTTGGGGAGGCCTGACATAATAGGGTGGAGTATGATTTTGCTGCTTTAGATTACTGGCTCGTTAAGTTAATTATTTTTGTTGTCCATGAGTGCCATGTGCTGGTGGGGTGACTGTTCCTGTGTAAATTGTGATCCTGACTAATAGACAGAGCACCCAGAATGGTGGACAGGTATATTTTTGTATTTAAATATAAATAAATAAATAGCCATTTATATAACCTTCTAGCATACCACTTACAAATTCTCACCGGAAACATGGTTTTTTTTAACCAGATAGGATTTTAATTGCTTTTGCCTTTTTTTAAATTTAGAGATAAGACACAAATATAAAAACATTACAAACACGCAAAGGCTTTCGGATTCCTTTACAATCAATGCTGTAAAGAAAACAGGCAGAATTTCAATAAATAACATTTTAGAAATGAGCTAATTGGGACTCTAAAATTTTGCTATTCAGTAGCAATTTTCATTGACTCATTTCTATTACTGAAGAATAAATCCAAGAGACAAGGGGGCAAGTACCTTTGATTGGACCAACTTCTGCTGGCGAGAGAGACAAGTTTCGAGTTTACACAGATCAGAGGCAAACAATGTTTGGCCTGTTGCTACCTTCTGCCAGGTATAAGTAGACTAAAAGTGAGAAAAATAAAGACTTAGCAGAAACTGCTTTGTGAGTTAAGAAGGTTGGAATGTCTGATGTGTCTCATTAAGCCTAACTGCACATCTCTTGAGCATCCACCATTGCTGCTTTCTTTGGACACTTTGTAAATTGTCAGCAATTTTCCCACTGTGGTGGTGGGTCATGTATTTATATTTTAATCTAATGTTTCTTAATATGTTGCTTTCCCTGGGGCAGAGCTACCACAAGCTATTTCTTGTATATTCTGAGTGAATGTGAAGGACTCCAGTAACACATAGTATAGATAGGTGCTATGTTAACCAGCTATATGCACCTATCTCTGCAAATGTTTACCTCAACCTTGACAAGCAGTAGCTAGTATGTTAAATTCCTCAGACTTCCTTGAGTTTCTACTGAAATTTGAAGAAAATCAAAGATCCCAGAAGCAAGTAAAAAAAAGAATTTGAGACTGTTATATAGGGTGGCAGTTTATCAGCATGATCACCAAGCACCCTTCACATATCACTGCTTAATTTGGCATTAACTGTGTCCCCCATGTGCACCATAATTCTGTAACTGATTGTCTGAATGGATTTTGAGTCATATGGTATGAAAAAATGTAGAAAAAAAACAACTGAAAAATATAAATGAGATATACTGGACCTTTTGTTAAAGCTCATAATGGAGTTAAGGGGCTTGCAGAATACTGTTATTGATACAAAACTGCAAGTAATAGCATCAAAAAGTATAAGCAACAGCAAAATTACAAACAAATGTAGATTCTGCTCATTGCTTTGTTACAGAAACACGTCCCTATTTCTTATAATTCAATATATAGCTGTGTATGGTTCCTTATCACTTAATGTAATCACTAGATGCAGGTCAGTTCCCAGTATTCTGGGGCCAGCTTAGTTTCTGTTCCTGGAAGGCTATATGTTAGAACTGGTAGAGAGTAAATTCTGACACAGGGCATAAGCCTTGCTGTCAAGATTTGGGCAAGTCATTATAAGAAAATCTATGCCAGCTCTTTTCCAGAAGATAATTTGAGATCCAATGCCAACTGCAAAACACTTTTTTAAATTCATCTAGGTTAAGATATAGTCTTTTGCAGGAATTTCTCCTAACTGTTAATGGAATTTTATATAGAAATTTGTATTAATTTCAGCTCAGACCACAGGACATGTTAAAATTATATGTCCCATGAGCTGCATTTCTAATTCACACACAGATGGTATCATCACATTTTGTACCAAACAAAATTACCTTCTTGGTTATCAAATCTCCTACCTATGCACAGTAAATTAAAGAAAAGTAAGGTAATCCCCCTGTTGTAGGCACTAGACCACTTTGAATAAAGGAAAACTGCTTCCTACTTGAGGATTCTTCTTCCCAAAAGGGCCCAAGAGCCCAATCTCACTTCAGAACGTCATTCTCCATCCACACCTAAAAAAAAGATTTCTTGCTTCAATGGCTCAAATCTCTTCTCCTAGGTTTTCTTCAGTGATGGTCCAATGTTCTGTGACTATTTTTGTGATTTTTTTATAACGAATGACCTCAACTGAAATGCTATGTTTTATATAAACATTTGTCCAAGTATGCACCCAGAATTTAGGAGGATGCAGACTTATAGGTGAAGGTCACAAGCTACTATTGGGACAGGAAAACACCCATTTAAGTTAAAGACAATGGACCGGAAATGATCAGTTTAGAGAATGCAAAAGTCCTCACAATGCAAACATCACTGTGTCCTTCAGGTACTCTTAACTCCTAAATTCTTTAGTAAGTAAGAGAATGGCCAAGGAGAATTCATCCCTATTTCCTTTGACCTTTTCTTACCTGACTAGCAGGGGTCTGTCCAATCACAGCTTCATAAGGAGGGGGCAGCTCCGTTGGATATAGCATTCCTGGGCTGTTAATGGTGACCTCATATAAAGCACTGAAGGGGGAATGAGGAAAGTCCAAATGGAGACCTCTGTTAAAGAAAATAAATGTTTAATTATCATTTCACTGCACTGGATTTACCTGGAGAACTAATGTCATCTTCTACCATGATGTAGTTAGCAGATGCATGCCTCTGAATTTGTGACCGAACCCATCACAAAGCAGTCCATGCGAATGCTTGTTCTCACTTTCAGGTGACATTTTAAATAAGAAGTAGGCAACAGCATCTCCCGTAAATGTATACAAACTTGTCTGATTTAGCGATTGGCTGAACAAGAAGTGGGACTGAGTGGACTTGTAGGCTCTAAAGTTTTACATAGTTTTGCTTTGAGTGCAGTTATGTAACAAAAAAATCTACATTTGTAAGTTACACTTTCACAATAAAGAGATTGCACTACAGTACTTGTAGGAGGTGAACTGAAAAATACTATTTCTACAGTGGAAATATTTGTAATAAAAATAATAATATAAAGTGAACACTGTACACTTTGTATTCTGTGTTGTAATAGAAATTAATATATTTGAAAATGTAGAAAAACAGCCACAGTATTTAATAAATTTCAATTGGTATTCTATTGTTTAACAGTGCAATTAATTTTTTAATTTTTCCAATTGGCCTGGAGCAGCGAACCAGTGGATATAATTCATTTCCCCCTGAAGTAGTCTCAATCTGTGGCCCAAAGCTATGAAGGAATAACGTTAATTTTCAGGAACAAAGAATTACCTCTGTGCTTCCATCACAGGTGCGCAGGTATATTCAGGTGGGTAATAGGGTGGTGGTGGTATTGGAGGTATGAACTCATCGAAGTCCAGGGTCTGATGCAGAATAGTTCCATGGGGAGTCATACAGTCCGGGTTGGTGGAATGTGACCTCTGTGGCAGAAACTGAAAATAAATAAAGAAAGTAAGGTTTCTTCCGATGGTAATGGTAGAAATGACAAAAATAATAAGAACACAGATTCTGCCATTCTTATTCTCACTGAGTTGTACCTTATTCCACAAGTAGCATTACTGCAATCAATTGGTCTGCTTCAGGGAGTAGAGTACTACTCAGTATGAGTGAGGGCAGTAGAATCTGGCCCAAAATTAGGATGAGGGAATTCCTAGAATCATAGAATATTAGGGTTGGAAGAGACCTCAGGAGGTCATCTAGTCCAATCCCCTGCTCAAAGCAGGACCAACACCAATTAAATCATCCCAGCCAAGACTTTGTCAAGTCAGGCCTTAAAAACCTCTAAGGATGGAGATTCCACCACCTCCCTACGTAACCCATTCCAGTGCTTCACCACCCTCCTAGTGAAATAGTGTTTCCCAATATCCAATCTAGACCTCCCGCACTGCAACTTGAAAACAATGCTTCTTGTTCTGTCATCTGCCACCACTGAGAACAGCCTAGCTCCAGCCTCTTTGGAACCCCCCTTCAGGTAGTGGAAGGCTTCTATCAAATCCCCCCTCACTCTTCTCTTGTAAAGTAATTTTCTTTGCTAAATCATTAAATGATTAATGGTATAACCTGTTCAAAAATAATGAACACTTGGATATACCTATTAAAATAACTATTTGCACATTCTCACTGCCAATTTGGAATGCATCATATTAAAAATCAGGTGCTACATGCTAAATATGTATTTTTAAAAAAAGAAAAAGAAATGACAAGTGTCCCACAAACCCATGTTTCATTACATGAGAATTCAACCTAATTTGTATTTGTTTTTATAAAATAAATGTTCTCAATATTAATATATTTTTATAGTTGGTGTGGTATAGAAATTGCTATGTTTTAATATGGTATACAGTTTTAAAATACTGTAATCCTGTGAATAAAAAGAAAAGAAAAAGGACTCTCCCCTACACATACACATTCCCACACCTAAAAAGTAGGGGTGTCAAGCAATTTAAAAAATTAATCGCGATTAATTGCACTGTTAAACAATAATAGAATACCATTTATTTAAATATTTTTTGATGTTTTCTACATTTTCAAATATATTGATTTCAATTACAACACAGATACAAAGTGTACAGTGCTCACTTTATTTTTTATTACAAGTATTTGCACTGTAAAAAAACAAAAGAAATAATATTTTTCAATTCACTTACTACAAGTACTGTAGTGCAATCTCTTTATCATGAAAGTTGAACTTAAAAATGTAGAATTATGTACAGAAAATAACTGCATTGAAAAATAAAACTTTAGAGCATGCAAGTCCACTCAGTCTTACTTCTTGTTCAGCCAATCACTCAGACAAACAAGTTTGTTTACATTTGCAGGAGATAATGCTGCCCGCTTCTTGTTTACAGTGTCACCTGAAAATGAGAACAGGCATTCTCATGGGACTGTTGTAGCTGGCGTCACTAGATATTTACATGCCGGATGCGCTAAAGATATATGGCAGAATGTGGGTAAAACAGAGCAGGGGACATACAATTCTCCCCCAAGGAGTTCAGTCACATATTTAATTAACACATTATTTTTTTAACGAGCATCATCAGCATGGAAGCATGTCCTCTGGAATGGTGGCCAAAGCATGAAGGGGCAAGGAACGTTTAGTATATCTGGCACGTAAATACCTTGCAATGCCGGCTACAAAAGTGCCATGCAAATACCTGTTCTCACTTTCTGGTGACACTGTAAATAAGAGGACGGTAGCATTATCACCCTCCTATAAGTGTAAACAAAACTTGTTTGTCTAAGCAATTGGCTGAACAAGAAATAGGACAGAGTGGACCTGTAGGCTCTGAAGTTTTACATTGTTTTGTTTTTGAGTGCAGTTATGTAACAAAAAAAATCTACATTTGTAAATTGCACTTTCACGACAAAGACATTGCACTACAGTACTTGTAGGAGATTAACTGAAAAATACTATTTCTTTTGTTTATCATTTTTACAGTGCACATATTTGTAATAAAAACAATACACACCATGATTTCAATTACAACAGAGAATACAATATATATGAAAATGTAGAAAAATGTCCAAAATATGTAATCAATTTTAATTAGTATTCTATTGTTTAACAGTGCAATTAAAACTGCCATTAAATCGACAGCCCTACTAAAAACAAAAAATACAAGTGTACCAAACCCTAAACAGTAACAGTGACTGAGACGTACAAATCAAGGCCTGAAGCTGATCAGCCTCTAACACAGCACTAGTATCAAAAAGCAACTCAGTGATATAGAAAAACAGTAGCCTAATGAGCCTGTTAGCAGGTTTAAATGACAGTGTGATCCTATGGGGACTGTTCTGAAGATCAAATGAAACCTGGCCTTTGTGACCCTGTTTTATATGTGCTGCATGGGGAGAAGCACACCAATAGCCAATCAAAACACACAGAGGCATTCTTTCACCTTCTGTTGAGTCTCTGCTGTCATATTATTTTTGTAGGATTGGTAGACAATTGGGTCTTTAGCTCACCTTTTGAAACAATTGAGCTAAGAAAATTTGCTGAAGGCACACTTCTGCTTTATACTGGAACAAGTGAATATATCTGTTTGTACTGTTGTCTCATTGCATTATTATGATTTTTATAAAATTTCCATGGACACAGATTAAAGAAGCAGTCATATAATAGGAAAACAAAAATGTTTATGTTTAGAAGACCTAGCAAATGACTTTCATTTTTAGCTTGGCAGGGGTTCTAACTTTCTGGGAAAAACTCATCTCAGATGTAAATCTGATTTTACATTACACCAGCAATTATTTTGGCTCCTTGTGTCAGGTTAAAGTAATCAATGTTCCATGAAACACTCTATGTATAAGATGTCTCAAAGGTCACAGTCTCAATGATGTAATACAATGGAGGGTCAGGGAGCCAGGTCTCCTTTGTTTGTGGAAAACTAACAATTAGAGGCTTACTAATTAGCTGTCAAGTTATACTTTCCAAGATGTCTATTAAGTAATTATGCTCCC
Organism: Trachemys scripta elegans; assembly: GCF_013100865.1. NCBI lineage: Eukaryota > Metazoa > Chordata > Testudines > Emydidae > Trachemys > Trachemys scripta. Next base: position 55,911,663 of record NC_048307.1, read on the forward strand.
ATGCTCCAGATTCTGCTACCACCCGTCAATCTACTCCTTTCAGTCAGTGTGTTCTACTGATGCTACTAGAACAAGAGGAGCACTCTCATAGTTACATATTACCTCTGGCCTGATGCCCACTAGCTCTTCCCAGGTTGAACCTAGGAACAAAACGTATACTAAAACCTTAACGATGCTAGCCTAGGCAAGAAGTGGGGGGGGTTGAGTGGGGTGTCAGTAGTCGTCCAGGTGTAGTCTCTGACAGATGTACAGGGAGAAATTGTCACAGGGAGCACATTGCAGCAGGACAATCTGTCTCTCTCAGACAGACATGGAGTTAACTGGGCTGAGAGGAGTTTGCAAGAAAAGATTAAGGTATAGGTAAGGGGAAATATACATCTAGCCCTGTTATTTTATATGCTTGCTCTTATTCATAGATTTATAGTTTCCAAGGCCAAAAGGACCATTGTGATCATCTTCTAGTCTGACCTCCCGTATAACACAGACCACATAATGCCACCAAAATAATTCTTCTCTTATCAATTTTGTACAGTTAATCATTATCCCCCTTCTTCTATTTGTTATAATATATTTTAATTATAGATAAAAATTATTCCAAATAATATATAAATAAATATTGGAATATATAATTAAAATAATTATATTTAATTATAAATAATACATAATTATTTGGAATTCCTCCTGGTATTCTTCTCTCTGCTGACCACAGCCTGCCTATCGTAGTCTGTCTCCAGCCATTAAGAAAGCTTCTTGTCTGTTCCTCTCTCTCCAATTCCTTGGTGGCCAGTTTCATTCTTCCATGAACCTAAGGTACGGATGTTTCCTGAACCTGGCTGTCTAGGTATGCTTCAGCTTCTCTGATTCTCAATAGCATCTCTCCTTCCCTTTCCAGGGAATTTTTTCTTCCAGCACAGCTACCAACTTGTACTTCATACATAAGAAGTCCCTTCCAGCTTCAGGTGGGGTGGGGGGTGGGGAGGGGGAAGGGACACAGCCATTGCAAGTCACAACCACGATTCCATTGCTGTCCATCTGGAATCAAACACAGAGCTGGACCTGGAAGAAAAGCCTCTCACATTCCCTCTCTGAATTCCCTCCAAAATTCTCCTGTTAGCTGCCTCTGTTCATGACTCTGAGTGCATAAGGCTTTTGGGTGAATGAATAAATCATACTTTGTTTTCGTCACTTTAATCAGCCAACATCACAGGCTCACAGAGTAAAAGAGCTCACTGTCATCATACCCAGTTAACACAGCTGGTAACAAGGGGGGCTACACTCCAGAGATCCTGTCTAAAAATGTTTGGACTGCATGGTTCCACCCAGAGAGAGGTGCAGGAAGCCAGGCCTCTTAGAGGTGCACTCGAGAGGGACTAACACGGGTCCAAATCACAGATTGCCTGGTTACTGTGACAGACAGCAGCTGAACTAGTACTCAGCAGTTTAGTGGAAAGTGCAGACAGGGCAAGCTGCATTCAGCACCATTTCAGAAACTCTGAAGCAGCTTCCTAAGAAACCCTTTTGAGGTTTGAACCAATGCTGAGAGCAGGTATCAGCAATGGATAAGGTGAACAGTTGTAGGCAAGGACAAACTGCGATCAGCACCATTTCAGCAAGCGTGGTTGAAATCTTACACAATCTTATAGCTGAAGTCAATGTTAATGGCAAATACTCTGAATTTATTGGCCTCGAGAGAAACATGACATGGCTGCTTATGTCACTGCTATTATTTGTAATAGTGATTGAAACTTTATCACAATAAAAGAGAAGAAAATACAATACCTTAGTAATAAATGCAGGCAGCCCAGAGAACCAAGTTGTTTAGCATATGGGCAATCCCTTGGTGATGTTTGTTTATTCCCTTACCTTTGTGCTTCATATTATGAAAGACATGAAACTCAGAGAAGTTTCAAAGTTTACAGGAATTGTGCTTCTAAGTCAACTAGATGTTTTTGAAAATCCCATCCAATTTATCCCTAATCCAAAGTATTAGATTTCATTGGGCAAAAAACTCATCAAGACAGTTTGAGGCCAATATTACCTCTCATCTGGGAAAAATATATAATACACATTATGCATCTCTGTTGAAAAGCCTTGAAAGAGATACATAAAATTGGATAAGCCTTCTCTCCAAGATTATCTTCTTTTTTCAAACCCTTGGAATAGAAATCCCTACAAAATTATTAGAAGTGTTAATCTCCTCCATTTTATATTTTATTTGGAGTAATAAAATCACTCATTAAAAAAAGTATACAGGTCAGTATTTCAAAGAGGGCTAGTGGTACAAACCTAAGGGGGTATTATTGGGCACCAGAACTCTGGGCCTTGATAGCCTGATATGATGGGTATAGCAATAATTATTGGAGAACACAGAGCAGGAAATATTTGCTATCATATTTGGGTCAACATTTTCATTTCCAAAACACCCAAGACCTCCCATTTAGTGATTTCCCTGAAAACTTTGGAGCAAAGTAGAAGTGAAAAACGGCCCAGCCTCTTCCCCTCTAACAACAAAATAGATACAATCCAACCTTCCCTCCAGGAGACATTGATCCCACTTTTTTAAAAATGGGAAAAAGTGAGCCTGCAAAGAGTAGGGTAGTTAATTAAAGGGGAAAAAATGATAGACCCAGAGACATTACAAGGAACTTTTACTATAACTAAGATACCAATATTTAATTAAATACAGTTAAGATATATTTCAAGCCTCCCAAGAAATGGCAGGTTCTAGAAATGACTTACGGATATTGAAATGATAATGAACTCTAGCAGATCTAAAATCAATTTCAAAACTATATAGTGAACTTATTATACTTGAAATGGATGGCAAATGTAATTACAGGAAGAAATGGGAAATGTTCTAGATGAAGAAATTCCCTTAGAGCATTGGTCCTTTATTTGGGGTAAAGTACCTCCCTTTTCCAGATATCTAACAGTAAAAGAAAATCAGTATATTTTGCTAATTCAGTGGTATCTCACACCCTCTCATTTAAAGAGAATCTACAATGATGCACCGAACAGTTGGAGTGTGTGCGGAATGAAAGGTACCTTTATGAATATTTGATGGGAACGTCTCAAAGTCCAGGAATATTTGTCAAGTATTTGCAACCTCATAATGAATCTCAGAGTTCACAGATAAAAAGCCTTGTCCTATCACATAATTGTGCTCACACCATCTAACAGCATGGTGTAATGCAGAATTTTGGAAGAAGAGTGAGCTAGCATATTCTAATAAACTAGCAGGGTATAGGATAGTCTGATAACGGAAATGTTTATAGATGATGTGAGACAAAGGCATAGTTGTTTCTTAAATGCCTGGCTACCGTGTCTAGAATATGTAAAAGAGAAAACAAAAGAAATCAAAACACCTGAGGAACAGAGAAATGTTTGTTTTAACAGTAAAACATCCATAGTCTTTAGCCTCTGTTCTGGTAATTTATTGAATTGATGAATATTAAACTTCTGCTCCTGTGTCAGCTTTTACTCCAAAAATTGTCATTGTTGTAATGTAATTTGAAGCAGAGCTGTTTTTCTTTGAATCCACTCAAAGTCTGTCAAATCTAAGTAACCCCTTTCCCCAAACCATCACTGCAATGACCAATTTTTGAAAGAAATTGATAGAAGAATAAGGAGATTAGGAGTGTCAATAAGAAACAAACTTTAAAGGAAAATGAGTTTTGCAACCTGATTGTTATCCTCTTAACATTGTCCCTGTAGTCCTAGAGGACTGAAAATGAAAAGTAAAAAGTATCCATTAATCCCACAAAGAGTCATGCTCTGCACTGGAAAATGACAACATAATGCCTATTGCCGCAGGTCGTAAATTTGCAAAGGTCTTTGCTGGTTTCTAATGCTTGGACATTGGAAACGTAGATTTCTCATCCTTCACGGCAAACGGACTCTGAACACATTTGCACTTTTAGAAAATCTTAACATCTTTTGCCCTGGTGGTGAAAGGGAGCACTTACAGTGTTAGTTTATCTAATTCCACAACTGGTGACATCTGCTAATGATGCCATAGCTAATCCCAGTGAATTTGTGTGCTCACTTCATAACTACAACAGATGTTTCTGCATTTTGGGCAGCAGCAACATATTGTCATACTTAATTCTTTCCTCTTGAGTGGAATGCTGACAAACCAGTAATAAGAAAAGTGATCATCCATATCAGAAGTAAAGCTGAAGCCTACCAAAATTATAGGCCCTCATTTTCAAAATTAGGGCTGTACAATAATGTGGCACAAAAATGTGCATTCAGTTGTTTTACTAACTAGCACGTGAAAGTATTATTTGTTGTTTATTTATGGGAGTGCTCACTGTGTGTTAGGCACTTGCCAAACCCTCAAGGATGGCTCATACTATAAAGAGCTTATAAACTAAGAAACTATGTGTGTGCAAAATAGTCAATGAATGTGAATTGCCAGATGTGTAATCTGACATCTGGCTCCAAATTTCCTAAAATAGGACCATCAAATCCTAAATCCTAGATCCTAAATCCATATTCAGGCACCACTCCCACTGGTCAATAGGAACTGCTGAGTGTTCAGCATTTTCTGAAGTCAGAAGGTGCATAAAGATGATTACTATTTATATTACGGTAGCACAGAGGTCACAAGTGGGATCAGGGTCCATTGTGCTATACACCAAACACATAGTAAGAGACAGACCAAAATTTTCAAGAACAGACTCTAACGTTACACTCTTAAATCAATGTTTAAATACCCAAAGGTGGTATTTTCAAAAGCTCCTAAGTCATTTATGCACACTTGAAAACCCACACTTAGGAGGCTAACTATGGTCTTGAAAAATTCGGTCATAGCCCCTGGCCCAAAGAACTTGCAATCTAAATAGACAAGGCAAAGGGTTAGGGTTGAGGTGTCTGTTTTTTGACCGGAACACCCGGTTGCAAAGTGACCCTGGCGGCTCTGGTCAGCACTGCTGACTGGGCCACTGAAAGTCCGGTTGGCAGTGCAGCAGGGTTAACGCAGGCTCCCTGCCTGCCATGGCTTTGCACAGCTCCTGGAAGCAGCAGCATGTCCCCACTCCGGCTCCTACATGTAGGGGCAGCCAGGGGGCTCTGCGGCTCCCATTGGTCGGAAACCACAGACAAAGGGAGCTGCAGAGGCGGCGTCTGCGGATGGGGTGGCGCACAGAGCTGCTTGGCCACGCCTCCATGTAGGAGGCGGACGGGGGACATGCCTCTGCTTCTGGGAGCTGCCTGAGGTAAGCGCCGCCTGGAGCCTGCACTCCCTCCTGCACCTCAACCCCAGCCCTGATCCCCCTCTTGCCATCTGAACCCCTCAGCCGCAGCCCAGAGCACTCTCCTACACCCCAAACCTCTCAGCCCCACCCCACAGCCCGTACCCACTCCCACACCCTAACCCCCTGCCTCAGCCTAGAGCCCCCTCCTCACCCCAAACTCCTCATCCCTGGCTCCACCCCAGAGCCTGCACCCCCCAGCTGGAGCCCTCACCCTCTCTTGCATCTCAACCCACTGTGTCAGCCTGGAGCCCTCTTCCACACCCTGAACTTCTCATTTGTGGTCCCATCCCGGAGCCTGCACTCCCAGCTGGAACCCTCACCCCCTCCCTCAACCCAATCCCCTGAGCCAGCCCGGTGAAAATGAGTGACTGAATGAGGGTGAGGAGAGCGAACAACAAGGGAGGGGAGATGTAGTGAGTGAGGGCGGGACCTCGGAGGAGGAGTGGAACAAGAGTGTTTGGTTCTGTGTGAGTAGAAAGTTGGCAACCCTACAAAGGGTAGGAGGGAAAACAGAGATGCAGACTAATAAGTAACTTGCCCAAAGTCACACAGCAGGTCATTGGCACAGCCAGAATAAAATCCAGGTCTCCTGGTTTCTAGTCCCGTACCCTATCCATTACACCACAATGCCTCCCAATGGATTTAGTTTATGGATATGGATTTAGGACCCTAATTTTAAGCACTTATTTTTGAAAAGCAGGACTTTGATCAATTACCCATGTGCAGCCAGGCCACTGTGGTTCTCAACCTATTTACCATTATGGCTGGCTTATACAGCTCTCTATGTGTTGGGTGGGCTGCAGCCACACTATATATAATACCTGTACAACACTTAACATCACTGAAAGTCATTTAAAAACTAGCCCAATCTATTGATTGAAATAAAGGGTTTTTTCTGTTAACACATTGGACTATAAGATGTGGCTCAGTGGCTTTGCATGTGTATGAGAATGAGCAAGTGTATGTAGGTGAAAGTTGTGTGAAACAGACAGGAAGTGTGCGTGTGTGTGAGAGAGAGAGCGCTAGTGTGGGAGAGTTGTGGGAGACAGACAGTACCAGTGCCCATGATATATAATACTTGGGGGTTATGGGGCGGTTGAATTAACCGGTTTCTGTACAATAGTTGGTATTGTCCTGGGCTGTTGATCACTGCAAGATAATTGTGAATCCCTGAGCTTAGTGCTTAAAAGTGGAAAAAGCATGTGTGTATGTTGCGGGGGCGTCTATGATAATCCCAGATGAAATAAATGTTCATGCACTTGGAGGGCAGCGCTTAAAGGGTACCCCTCAGTGACCCGACTCCATTTTTAATTCTTTTTTGCCAGGACTGTGACCCCTTGTGATTCTGCTCACTTTAAGCCTTGCCTGAGCTGGGCCCACAAAACAGCTGCAGTGTCAGCTGTATCTTCGTCTGAGCTGCTGGTCTGTAAATGCAGGGGGCAGCATGCGTGGCGTGTGGCACACAGCAGCTCTGCCCTTGGTGCCTCTCACCTCGTCTGAGGCGGGGGCAGAGTCCTGCTGGGCATGAGTGTGTGGACACTGACCTCTGTCTGGTGGTAGTGACTATGGAGGTAATGCAGCTGGGTTGGAGGGGGCTGCTCCAGGCACCACTCAGTGCAGGGGGTACCAGGAGCATGCACTCAGCCCTACGTGGGGCTCAACACTGGGGCACTGTCCAGGCCAGAGAGGGTCACTGCTGAGGATGGCATTAGAGCCCTGTAACAGAGATTGCTTGGGGGTGTGTGTGTGTGAGGGCTCCTCCCCACCGTGCCTACTGTGACTGCCCAATTGGGCACATGTCCCTCCACTCCTGCTCCCAGACAGTCAGGGGCCGGTAGGGTGACCAGACGTCCCGATTTTATCGGGACCGTCCCGATATTTCCTTGTTTGTCCCGCGTCCCGACCGACATGCGGTCGGGACAACCGGACAAACAAGGAAATGCCCCGGAGCCTAGAGACCGGAAGTACTCGCCCCCCCCCCCCCCCGCCCCGACTCCGCCCCCTCCTCCCCCGATTGGCTCCCTCCCCGAATCCCCGCCTCTTCCCCGGGCTCACCCTTCCTCCCCCCTCTGCAAGCGCTGGAGGGAGGCCCGGGAGACGCAGGGGAAGCGCGGGGCCGGGGTGAGTAACAGTCCGGCCTGGCCCTGAGCAGGCAGGACTCAGTTGGGTGGTAGGGCGAGGAGGGGGATGGCCCGCGGGGCCAGGCGGCGGCTGTTGTTGTCCCCCCGGGCAGCGGGAATCGGGAGCAGCCGCTGCTGCAGCTCCCACTGCCGCGGGGGAGGAAGCGGCCATGGCGCTCCGCGGCTGCGGCGCCTCCGAACCCCCCGAGCCGGGGCCTGCTGCGGGGACCCAGTAGCGCGCACGCTGGGCCCAGCCCCTGGCCAGTCGCGTCTGGGCTGCTGCCCAGCTGGTGCTATCCCGCGGCGGCCCCGGGGCGGAGGCATCGGCCGCCCAGCCCCGTTCGTTCCCCTGTGGGACGGGGGGGCTGTGGCCCGCTGCCCCCACTCCGGGGCCGCCGCGGGATAGTACCAGCTGGGCAGCAGCCCAGACGCGACCGGCCAGGGGCTGGACCCAGCGTGCGCGCTGCTGGGTCCCCGCAGCAGGCCCCGGCTCGGGGGGTTCGGGGGCGCCGCAGCCGCGGAGCGCCATGGCCGCTTCCTCCCCCGCGGCAGTGGGAGCTGCAGCAGCGGCTGCTCCCGAGTCCCGCTGGCTGGGGGGACAACAACAGCCGCCGCCTGGCCCCGCGGGCCGCCCCCCTCCTCGCCCAACCACCCGACTGAGTCCTGCTCGCGGCCAGGCCGGACTGTTACTCACCCCGGCCCCGCGCTTCCCCTGAGTCTCCCGGGCCTCCCTCCAGCGCTTGCGGAGGAAGGGTTTTTTTTTTTTTGGCCCCGCCCCCCGCCACGCCCCCCCCACCACGTCACACCCCCCCACCCCCGCGTCCCGATATTTGTCTTTGGTGATTTGGTCACCCTAGGGGCCGGGGGTGATTTCACCCGCTGAGCCAAGGGGATCACTAGCTGGGAAGCTGCCCATGGGACAAATTTCCACCCTGCACCAGCTCTCCCTCTAGAGACCGGACTTACAGGGCAGCCTCCTGCTCTGGCTGTGAGCTCCGTGTCTGGACATGGCCAGCATGGGATGGGCAGGCAGGCAGGCCCTGTCTGCTGCACAAAGCCCAGAGCGCGCTGCAGCCTGCAGCATGCTCATCCCCCTGGAGGCGACACGAGGCTGTGGCTAGTGCGGGGGCACGTGCCTCCTCCCCATTTCTCTGGATGCTTCTGGCCGAGACACCCAGAAGTGAAAAGGCAGCGCTCCCCCGGGTGGCAGCACTCTCAGTCATCCTCCTCTCTTCCTCTTGCCCCATCCCTCTATCCCCCTCCTCTCCCTAACCCACCTCCTTGCTCTGCCCTCCCACGGGCACTCACCACTGTACAGAAACTGGACCCAGAACACATAGAAGAGGATGATGACAGACACTAGAACCAAGAGGCAACATCCTGGAGCGGCCAGCCTCAGTCAAGCAAAGGGGCCGAGTGAGCCGGCGCAGCATGGGAAGGACAGAACCTCCCTCCCCCCAGCAGGCTGAGCAGAGCAAGCCCTGCTCGGCGCTCGCAGAAATCGGGAGGGGGGTGGGGGGGGGGGGGGGGCGGGGAGAGGCAATGTCCCCCACACTATGCCAATGGCTTGTGTGGTTGATGACCCTGTGCATCCCCCTGCCTGCGGCAACCAAACTTTTGGCATTGGGTCAGTAGGTCTGATGGACATTGTCAGGTTGCCTTTTTGACCACGCTTTCCCGTCGAAAACCGGACATCTGGCAACTCTACATGTCTGTGCAGCACGGGGAGGGAGGGAGGAAGCAGCTAGCTGAGCTCCTCCACTGCCACAAGGGGCTGCTTTGCCTTCCCTACTGGCAGGGAGCGCTCCAGCAGGGCTCTGTGACACATCTCCTCCTCAGCTGGCCCTGCTCCTGCTGGGACCAGGAATGAGATGCGGCAAACTCTGAATTTTTTTTAGCACATAGCTGGGCCGCAGCTGTGTGCTAATTGGGCCGCAAGTGGCCTGCGGGTTGAGAACCACTGAGCCAGGGTAATTGTGGCAGCAGCTGTGATGGGAATATATGAGACGTTAGTTATGCTGAGTAAGATTTAATATTTATTTGTATTAAGTCTTAGAAAAAAATTACAAATAAGCATTTCTTCCCAGGACATATTTCATGAGTCAAATATAATACTTTAGGTACAAGATTCTATATACCAGGGAAAGACTCAATCTCTGCTAAAGAAACTCCACAGAAGAGAACAAGAGATACTGATAATAATGAAAAAAAAAAAACATGCATGAATCAGGTGTTTGCAGGATCTGGGCTTAAATGTATAAACCTTTCTATTTTGAAGTAACCAAAACTGAGACTATTTTCAAATCTGCAAAGGGACTAATTTTTAACTAACTTCAACTTCAAAACTATTAATGGAATTAACTGACAAGGATGGAGGACTCTCTAATCCTAAAGGTAACGGCTTCAGTTTTCAGCTGGCAATTTTACTCTGTCCTAATTGAGGGAAGGATTTGAAATTGATCTTATAACCAACTCTGGCTGGTGACATTAAGCCATCTTAATGAACAGATGACTGTTTTTTCATAACAATAGTGGAAAACTGCTAATCAGTCATAACAACACACGTCAGGTTCAGTCATAATGAAACATTCTTTCCTGAGGTGCTTTAGAGATATAATAATCATTATTGTGAAGTAGGACTCAGAGATATTTAAAGAGTTGCGTAATTACAAGACTATCACGTTGAAGATACTTTCACCCAATACAACATACCAAAGAACTACAAAAACACTATACTATAGCCTTCTGATGCACAAAGTAACAATGCCATCTTTGCTTAGACACCTCCTTCTTCCTATATCAGAAGGCAAAATTTTGACATTTAAAAACTCTATTGGCTTAGTATTTACAATTTATGGTTATAGTGTGGAAATCCAGCATTGTAAATACTAGCCCATACAGTAGTTAACCTTTCCTTTATCTTACATGCTTAAGAAATTGACTAGCATTAGGCCTCAATGCACAAAGTCACAAGTTCATCGATGTTCCATAAATGTTTAATTAGATACCTTTCTGAAAACTGTAACCTCTACAAAAGGTTAGTAACTGCCGTGACAGCTTTAGTGGATTTATACTACTAGAGAGGGTTTGTGCAGTACATACAATTAAAGTGGAAGATTTTCTTAATCTTAGTAATGTAGCACTAAAAATACACTATAGGCCCACAGCAGGTGCTTAAATAATATAATAGCAGCACTAGCTAAATGAAGAGGTGACACTAAAATAGAATAGTTGTTTTACAGTGGCAAAATTATTCTTTTTATATAGTTAAATATAAATTGAGTTTATTTTGGGCTTTAAAAGTAAAAGACTAGAAAAAGAAAATTCTAATTTCTTTCTGACCTGTTTTTGTTCTTTCTAAAAGAGAACACTTATTTTTCTTGTGTTTCTAAGAGTAAACAGTGATCATTCATCCAACAGATGCCAAAGCACTTTACAAAAGTCTCTAAATAATTATGCAACCTATATATGCTATATAGCGGAATTACTTTGCCCACTGCCTCAGCACTGCTACCTATAAGGCAAAATACAGTAATGTTTAACAACGTCCAGCAACACTACACAGCAGTCCAGTGAGAAAGAACACTTCATTCAGTAAAAGGAGACTGGAAATTCAGGTAAGTATAATGTAGCTACTGAAATTAGAATTTGGCCAGGACAGTGGGGTTAAAAGCCTAGGCATTGAACTGACTAACAGCATTAAGGGCATACTATACAGTTTCTAATAATCAAGAGGACAGATTTGGTGTTGACAAAAGGAACATGACTTTTATCCCACCACACTATCAACAAACTTCATTTCTATGTGGACTGATTTCTTGATGTTAGATCTCTTCAGAAGAGGACACTAGTTATCCCACTTTTTACAACCAACACTTACAGCTTTCTATGCACATGCCTAGAAATCTTCCACCATAGAAAACTTTACACATCCAACTGATAAAATTTGCCATGGACACTAATAGGAAACTCATGCCATTGAAAATACAAGTGAGTAGAAAGGTTTCAGAATATAAAACTTTCTTTATCTGGCACTTTAAATTGCCTATTCCAACCCAATGTAAGTTCTAGTTTCTCCTGAGGGAGGAAAATTCTGCTTTCTTTTACAATGGTGTAAATCCAAAGAAGCCCACTGGAAGGAACTAATCTGGATTTTTCACCACTTTAATTGATATCAGAAAGTGGCCCTATATATTTCTCACACACACACACACACACACACACACACACACACACACACACACACAGTTTATTGTTAAGCTCACATTAAATAATAGAACCTTCATATAAAACAGACAATGGTTCCTGAAGAGTACTGTTTTCCTTACAGACCTCCTATTTAATGTGCTCCTATGCTATTGACTGCAGCAGCATGTTCAAGATCACAGCCTAGGGTGGTATGACTGTACTACATAAAAGTTGAATGCAAGAGCATGATAAAAATTCGTTAAGCAATTTGCTATATTCAATTAAGTAACACAAAGAGTCTGTTCAGTTAACCTCACAAGACACACACTGAATTATAATGGCTGATGACAACAGTAATTAAATGCTACAGTTTGTGTCTCCTCATTAACTTATTTCCCTTACACAATAAGGGATTGTTTCAGATACCGTATAAGTAACATGATAAACTGTTAATAACAGTGATGGTGATAAAGGGTGAATACACAATGATGGATAACACTGGTTTTATGAGTTATAATGTATCAATGTTCTAGGAGTTGAAGAAAGTCTGGAGTGGATGCAATTAATGCTTTGGCATGGTTACAATCAATTTCCAATGTTATTTTGCCTAAATCTGGAAACTAAATTTTAGAAGTTAATGGCATGAATTAATGCAGTAGCCATTCATTAATCAAGATGTGAATTTAAAGGTGCCTTAAGATTCAAATAAAATATCTTTGGTACTGACAGCCTGATCATTAATGGACATTTCTTCAAATTACAGAATTTTCATATAATTTGACTTAATTAGCATCTCTGTGCAAGAGGTGGTTTTACATAGAAAAGCATTAGCTACTGTGATGACCCCTAGCCCAGGATACAGTCTTAAATTGGCCACAGTGGTGAAAGTGGTGGCCAAATGTAATTTTAACCTATAACCATGTTATGTAAAATTACTGTTGAAAGGACACACAGAGTAGAGTCTAAGGAGTACTTTAAAATAAGTTTGTCTTGAACCCAAAGAACAGTTGAGTAGGTTTTTTTTTTTTACAATTTCCAGTGAGGTGACAAGTGTTTTAACAACAGACCCAAATGTTTTCAAGACAAAAGTAAGTGTCTATAACCTGGACCACTGGAAACCTATCTTCACTGGTCAAATTTGCCAGGGGAAAGTTGCCAGATCCAATGAATGTTTCTTTTCTGGGATAAGTATGGCAGGAAGCGTGAAACATCATCACCTTCACATCATCCAGAGTCAGCACACCACCCACCATATCACCATCATACCAAAACCACCACACAAGTATTCAGGGATTTACTATCACACCAGTGGAGATTTTTCCCCCCTGATCTGTTTCTCCTGTTCTAACCAGACCAGACAAGAAGAGGGAACCATCTCCATGGCTGTGTCCTTGAGTCACAAACCTAATGTTCCTTCCACTTCCTCTTTGTCAATATCTATCCTTTCTTCATTACGCCAATACCTTTCCTATCTTTGTCTTTTTGCTTTGAAGCTAATGAGTCCAGTTTCATCAACCAGAATATATTTAACTTAGCAGTCCTTTGCTGTGACCAGATTGGCATGCTGAAAATTGTTCCTAGCAGCCTGAACATGATTTGAAAGATACTCCTGGGGGGAATTCTGTGCCGCTGTGTATGTGCAGAATTCATGCCCCCCTGCAGAAAATATAGGGTTACCATTCGTCCGGATTCCCCCGGACATGTCCGGCTTTTTCGGGTTAAAAATAGCGTCCGGGGGGGAATTTGTCAATGTCCGGACTTCCCCTCCTCCCCCCCTCCCCTGCAGAGCGTGCGCACGGCTTACAAAGCAGCCGGTGCTCCAACAGCCAGAGTCAGAGCTGCACTTCCCCCCTCCTCCCTCCTGAAACTTGACACCCCCCCTCCCTGCACTCACAGATCGCCGGCCCTTCGCCGTCTGGAGCTCCGACCCTGCTGCCCTCCCCCGCTGTCGAGCAGCACAGTAAGGGGGCAGGGGGCCAGAGAAGCGGCAGGGAGGTTCTGGGGGGGGGGTAATCAAGAGACAGGGAGCAGGGGGGAGGGTTGGATGGGTCAGGAGTTCAGGGGGGGGGCTGTCTGGGGGTTGGGGGTGTAAGGTTTTGAGCAGTCAGGGTACAGGTGGGGGGGTCTCAGGAGGGGGCAGTTAGGGGACAAGGCACAGGGAGGCTTAGGTAGGGGGTGGGGTTCTGGAGGGCAGTTAGGAGCAGGGGTCCCATGAGGGGGCAGTCAGGGGACAGGGAGCAGAGGGGTTTAGATGGGTCAGGAGTTCTGGGGGGGGGGCTGTCAGGGGATGTGGGTGTGGATAAGGGTTGGGGCAGTCAGGGGACAGGTAGGGGGTAGGATCCTAGGGGGCCAGTTAGGATGTGGGGAAGGTCTCAGGAGGAGGCAGTCAGGGGACAAGAGGCAGGGAGGCTTAGGGAGGGGGTGGAGTCCTGGGGGGCAGTCAGGGGACAAGGAGTGGGGGGGAGGGTTGGGGATTCTGAGGGGGCAGGAAGTGGGAGGGAGTGGAAGGGGCAGGGGCGGGGCTAGGACAGGACGGGGGCGGGGCTCCTCCCGTCCTCTTTTTTGATTGTTGAAATATGGTAACCCTAGAAAATACATTCTGCTGGAGAGGCCCTACAGTTGTGCCTTTCACCCACCGGGGACTGCTGTGGTGCCAGAACAGAGAGTAGACGTTCCAGGATGGGAGCAGCCAGCTGCGGATAGGGAAGAGAAGAGGACGTGTTCCTCACAGCGCCCTGCTTGTGGGGCCAGGTGAGGAGGCATGGGATATGTGGGGGACAGACAAGTGGGGCACATGAGGCTGCTGGGGTGTGTGTGTTACAGACTGGAGTTCAGAATGGTTAGTTGGGGGCACAGGTGGGAAAGGGGTGGCTGATGAGGGTGCAGAGACGTATGGGGACAGGGGCAGATATGTCTGACTGAATAAGAGAGGCTAGTGGTCAGCCAGGGTCTGCATGAGGGAGGTTCCCCAACTCCCTAACAATCTCCCCTCCCCCCAAAACCCTATTCCATACTTCTTCCACCCACACCCAACAATCCTCCAGGTTCACTCCTGGGCTTCTTCCCAGCAATTACTTCCCTCTCCCTCAGCTCCTCCATTACCTCTGACTCGCACAAGCCTTTGCACTGCTTCTGAAGGGTGTGGGAAATATGTCTCTGTATTGTAGTTTAAATGAATTATTACTCAAAGTTTTGTATTAATATGCCGAGTAAGGAATCTATTTCCTGAATCTTTTTTGTTGTCTGTATTGTTACAAACCTACTTGCTGACAGGTATTTTGAAATAAATTACCAAAATAATTGAAACTGAATTATATTGTGACAAATAAAATATGCACAATTTTAAAATATTGTGCACAGAATTTTTAATGTTTTGGTGCATGGAATAGAAGGGATAGAAAGGGGAGGGGGAATGTGCCAATATGCAAACTGAGCAACCTAGAAAAATATTCTTCCAAGCCCAGAGAGTAAAACTGGAGTTCCAGAGCGGCTAATTTGATCTTGTGCCATATGCTGTGCCTGTTCCTTAACTGCAAGCATCAGAAACAAAAGCTGCATTTTCTTATCTTTTGCTATTCTTGTCTCTCTCCTTCTGTGAGCATTTTTCTTGTTAAACAGAATTGGATTTTAACAGCACAATCCAAGAACCGCCACCTAAATTTGGCTCACTATTTCCCCACCCAAAAAGGACCAGTTGAGACACACTCTGCAAGGCCTTATCCCTTTAAAAGATTCTATATAAATATACTAGAGAATAGAAAATAGGGGCAATTATTAAACAAAAAGTTAGAGAGACAAGGTGGGTAAGGTAATATCTTTATTGGACCGACTACTGTTGGTGAGAGATCCAAGCTTTTGAGCTTATACAGATCTTTTCTTCAGGTCTGGGAAACAGTGTGTCACACACAGAAAGTTAATACATTTTCTTTTAATTTAGTTTGTAATTAGTAAATGCTATTTTTGTTTGTTCAATGGTATACAGTAAGCAAAACCTGGCCCCTGGCAACAAAATCCCAAACCCAAAATTACTGTTATGTCAGTAGAAAAGTAAAGAAAAGGGGAATATAAAATTACAACATACGTACTAAAAATACTAGCCAATCTTCTCAACAGATCGGTGGGTGAGAAATTAATACCATTAGCAGAGTTGCATGTGGCACTCTCACCAAAGGTCTGTTTGTTCTATCGCTGGCTCTTAATAGTACTTTTATTCCTTTATTAGTTACACAAGCAACAATTATTTTTACAAAATCATAGCTAATAAGTGATAAGAGACTGATGGGTGCAAGTTCTGAGTGGAACACCTGCCAAGCAAGGAGGCTGAGAGAGATTTGGGAGGTTTTAAAAAACTCCTACGATGTTAACTTATTAACATGGAGTGTGACAATCATGACAACAGCAAATAATGTATACAATTCAATCTTGAATATCTAAACCTCATTTAACTTGAGTTCCCTAGTATGCAATAGGGTCATGTCCTCTGATGTCTATTTATTACATTGAAAATTCCCTAGATTACCAAATGTCCATCATGAGATTTGATTAATCAAGGTTGTTCTTTAATATTATCCCAACAGAGAGATACGTTAGTGGGGCTTTGAAGACACTCATACAAGAATATATGGCAACATTTTAAGGGGTAATTTTTCAGAAGCATGTTAGAATTTAGCCAAGTAACAAGTGAATAAATACCCTGTAAACTGTATCCTGAAATGCCTTAAATAAACTCTTGATTAAATATAAAATTTACATTTAAATAGGCATAAAATCATAACTTATTACATCTAATTGGCTGAGCTTGTGAGGCCTTACACACAACTCAATGGTATAAATCTGTTTGTCTGTATTCATGTAATGCAATAATGACAGAATGTCACATCTGATCAATTTCAAAATTTAAGGGAATGTTCTAGAAATGAATAGACTATTGATTTTGGGGAAAAATCAGAGCATTGCAAGCAGGGAAATGAGGGACAAATGAAGTCATTGTCATCTGTTGATAGCACCTATTTTCGGCTATCAGAACAACGATAACCCTACTCATCCTCCTACTAGAGTTTAACATGTTGACCCCCTAAATGCCTTATCTCTCCAACACACAGAGTAGAAATAATTTCACTCCTTCTGGGAGCCATGGGGTGGATGCTCATCCAGAAGGGGAGAAAAGTAGGCTTCCTTTCTCCCTTCTAATGTCCTACCTTCTCAAAGCGTATTCCATGGTGGGAGAGAGAGGAAACCAGATGTCCATTCCTCCCATCCAATTCAGGGGGAAGAAAGGAGGAATTGAGGGAAAGGAGACATACATAGAACCCTTGGCATGGGGGAGGAGAATGCGATCAGGAGAACAGAGCCCCTGGTCTGGTGGGGAGGATATGGAGAACAGGAATGGGGAGAAACAGAATCCTGGCCTGATAGGGAGCATGGGTGACCCTGCTGTGAAGATGTGACTTCAAGATGGCACACTCGGATAATGGTGAATTGTCACCCTGCTTTGTTTAGCTGGTGATGGAAGGTCCAATTGTTTAGCCTTGTGCAATACCAAGACTTTGAATGGGAAACCACCAAAGGCAACTGCAAACAATCAAAACCACACGAACGTTTAAAAAAAAGGAAACAAAATGCTGATTTCAGTATAAGACAGAAGAGAGGGATGCATTCTGGATCCATTCACTGGGAAAAATCTTTGTGGAGCAAGGATGTTTTCATGAATGTTTGGACCCTGGTTCTTGGGAAACCATCCAACTCTGCAATAGGCTGAACTTTGTGAGGAAAACCTACTCCATTAGATAGGTACAGTAACTATTAAAAACTGTTGATCCAGGTTCCCATTTTGTGACCCGGTTCCCATTTTGTGCTTTTGTTTTGTATTACAGCCATTTGTTCCCACCATTCTCTCTTGTTTCTAGTTAAATCTTTAGTTTTTCTTAAATAAATTTATTTTAAAGTGCTCACAAGTGCTGTGTGGCTTGAAGTAAAGCTAGTAAACTGGGGTACACTGCCCCTTCGGGAGCAGAGGATCTGGAATTTCTATGAGTAGCCAGTTTCTGGGGCTGGATATCACAGGGGAATGATTCAAAGGGACTCGGGGATTGGGGTGCCCCTATTGTTAACCTGAAGTTAGGGCTGGCATAGTCCAGAGGAAACTGCTTGAGCAACTGAAAGGCTGGTGGTGTTAGGGAGCTGATAATCTGCAAGACTCCCTCACTCTGAAAGCAGGGGGTAACAAGGCAACTCACTGTCCCAGGTCCCCTGAAACCTGTCACAGGGGGGAGAAGGAAATGGGGGAACAGATAGCTTCTGGCTTAAGGGAAGAATGGAGGGCCCTGGTATGAGGGGAAAAGGGTAAGGGGGGACACACAAAGAATCCCTATTGGGGGGAAATTGGGGAATCCTGGGTTGGGAGGAATGGGCGTGAACAGAGAGCCCCTCCCATGAGGGGGAAGGTGGGGAAGTGGGGAATGGGGACAGATGGAGCCCCTGGCAATGGGGGTAGAATGGGGAACATGAGGCATGGGAGGCATATAGAACCCTAGTGGCAGGAGATTGAGGACCCTGGTATTGGGAGGGAAGGGCAAGATGGTACACAAAGCCACTGTCCTGTGGGCAGACTGGGGGAATGGAGGCAGAGAGGAAAATCGGGGAATGGGGACACACACAGAAACTCTGCCATGGTGGGGGAGAATGGGGACTCTGGATTGGGAGACTCTCAGAATATCTGGCAGGAGGAGTTGCAGGGAGTTGCTAAAACAGACGGGAATGGAAGCTAGCAGGGATGATGAAGGAATGCAAGGAGCCACTGATGTGGTATGTGCAACAAACCTGGCCTACAGAAACTATGAAGTGTGAGACACCCCGCCACCCATGTGTATATTTGAGATATAAAGCACTACAGAACATATGCTGTACATATACTACCAAGAGTGCTGTGCAGGATGTTAACTACATGTGTCTACGGACTTCAACGGGAGCTGTGGAGGTAAATCCTTGTAAACTGCTTTGAAAATGTAAGGGGTAGATATTGTTCTAGTGCATTTATTTTAATTAAGCTGTCAGATAATAAATCAAGCAACACGACATATTATAATTAGGCAAACTTATTTGTAGGTTTTATTAAGTTCAAAAAATCAAGTGAAATAACAGAAATATACTGGATTTCTTGGGTTAAAAATACTGGGCCTGTCTTTGCTTGCCTTATGATCATGAGTCAGACAGCAGATTTTGGCTCATTACTACTAAATAGACAATTTTATTTAAAAGTAGATCTGATTGGGAATTTTCTGATGAAAAACTTTAATCTGAAAATGCTGTTTCGTTTAAACAAGAACTGTTCGTGGGCACTTGTTTGCAGAAATATATCAGATTTGACTAAACTTTCATCTAGAAAGATTTCTCAGGTCCAGGATGGAATTTCTGGTTCAAATGAGAGAGACACCCACCCCAGAATAGCCAATATTCCAGTGGGGAGGGCAGGCACCATCGATGTTGGATCCAGGTTCAAGTCCCTAATTAACAGAATTGACTTGAGCGTCTGCCACACCCCACAAGTGCCCTAATCACCAAACTAGTGGCTCTCTCAATCTCTTCTAGCAGAGTGGCCCACCTTAGTAAGCATTCACTGAGCCAGGGAGAATGACACTGTATTCTGGTGGTTAGGGCTATATAGCCAGAGCAGGGACTTGAATTTTGGTCTCCCCAGTCCCATGTAAGTGCCTTAACCACTAGGCAATTGGCTATTTTACAGCGTGCGTCTCATTTTTCAGGGAAATTTCACCCCAAAATAAAATGGGACACTTTTTGGAATCTCAGATTTTTTTGGTGGGATGGGAAAACCATTTCCCGCATAGCTCTATTTATTAGATATTAATAAATATCTAATATTAATATTTTCCATGGCGCTAAAAAATCTAATGCATTCCTACATCAAACAAGTTCACATGCATCATCAGTTGCATCTCCCATGCATGTTTCATCATGCTGCCTCTTTTGAAAGCTATGCTAATTTTTGAACAATTTACTTACAGCTCAGGATCTCAAGCAGCTCCTTTGTTTTGGTGGTGGTGAAGCTACTACTAGTACACAGTTGAAAGCCTTTTTGTTTGGAATCCAACACATAGCATTGAAAACTGAGTCAGTGATATAGCATCAAACAGACAAGGTCATGTTGAAGGTGGCCATGTGCAGAATTTTAGAATTAAAAAAAAAGGTGGGGTTAATCCTAATCAAAGGCCAAGGTTCTGGTACATTTATTCCTTGATTATTATTATTATTTACTATTTGAATTTTGCTAGCATCAAGAGGTCCCAATCAGGAACTGGGCCTCACTCTATTAACCTCTGTACCACAAATAAGGGAATGGAATAGAATATCAGGGTTGGAAGGGACCTCAGGAGGTCATCTAGTCCAACCCCCTGCTCAAAGCAGGACCAATCCCCAGGCAGATTTTTACCCCAGTTCCCTAAATGGTCCACTCAAGGATTGAACTCACAACCCTGGGTTTAGGATGATCTCTGCCCTAAAGATTTATATGCAGCTTCCTGCGGAGCAAGGTACTACTTTAGATGACAAAGAGTATCAAAATCTTTCCCTAAGAAATTTGAATTTGGAGAGAGGATTATTTTAAAAGGGTTTTGGGGGATAATGCTAAAAACAGAGCTCTAAATGTAATTTAAAATATACAGTTTAAACATTGCTTACAAGTAAGTAACAGCACTGTACAGACAGGTGGTTGAACACCACCCAAAATCAATTATGAGACTATCATAAGCAAATGTAAAATTAAATGAGGGCTATGAAAAAAGTGACATTTAAAAAGAGCATACATAAAAAGCAAGGAGAGCCTAGCTTGCATTAAGCAATACTGGATTAGAAAAAAAATATCAAGAAGGTGGTACTGTTAGACTCCAAGCGATGAATAATATAGGCAAGTGTAATCACCCATGCATTTCGTCAAGGTCTTTGACTTCACCTGCTTATTCTTGCAATACATATGGGAACAAATAAAAAGCTTAAACTTTATGCTCAAAGTAGTTAATTGAGTTTAGAATTATTTGGGATCAGTTTCCTTGTCTAGACAGTAAAAAAAAAAAAAAAAAAAAGATGTCTCTGTGAGGACAACTGGAAACACATTTATTTATGCTCAAATTGATGAATTCCTGTGGAGCTGCCAGTTCAGTTTTATACCTTTAGGTACAGATGGCAGAACTGTTTATTGTGATTCAAAAATCTATGGGTTTTAGACTTGTGATTCCAAGGAGGGAGCTGTTAGCAGAAAACTAGAACTAATAGATTTTCCTTAAGGCTTGAAAGTACAGGTTTGTTTTTTTAACAACTAAGGATCTTCAAATTCACAGGCAAATTTACCCTAAAGGTTGGTACAAATACGTAGCATTTCTGGACAACTCATCCAAGATCAGTGCATCAAATATACATAATGTAAATGTCTATATGCAATAAAATGTAATGAGTTTCAACATGTGAATCTGGATAACTATCATATGCACAAGCCATAAAGAAAGAAGATTCATGAAGCATAGCTGCAGATTTGTTAAGTTCTGTGTTGCTCTGTGTTGCTAAGCAATAGAACACCTATAGCATATGGGAATTACATCATCCACAGGGAAAATTGGATACTACAACAGAATTATATAACGTGATAAAAAAAGCCACCATCATTATCAACAGCTGTTATCCAAAGCCCACTATGGAGTTCTGATAATAAATAAGAAGTTCTTTCCATCTGGCTAACTTTTGGGGCAAGGAACACACTAATGCAGAATAGAAAATCATAGACAGAAGAGACACATTGGACCATATAGTTTATTATGTGTAGTTTACATCAGTGCAGGATTGTTCCCTGCAGCCTGATTATGGATGGTAATGAAGTACACCTCTATCCCGATATAACGCGACCCAATATAACACGAATTTGGATATAACGCGGTAAAGCAGTGCTCCGGGGAAGGGGGGGGAAGCTGCGCACTCCGGAGAATCAAAGCAAGTTCGATATAACGCGGTTTTACCTATAACGTGGTATGATTTTTTGGCTCCCGAGGACAGCGTTATATCGAGGTAGAGGTGTAGTATTCTATTGGCATAGGAGGAGGATTTAACTATTCTACAGAGCACTGAGTGAAATATGTTTTAAATCATTTTAATCTACAACTGCAAGCATTTCCCCATGTTACTATCTTAACATGCCAAGGTGAAACCCTCCTGTCACAAGATGGCAACAGGGATGTGTTGTGCTTTAGAGAGGAGGAAGAAGAAGCAGAAACAGGGAACATGAACTTGTAAGCAAGGAAGTGAATCAGACTGGGGAGCCTACAGAGGAAAAAGGAGAAACAAACTTGGTTAAAAGTTTTTCTGTGAACAGGACCATTGGGGTTAGGACAGTGAAAAGCAAAGAAAACTCTGGGCCAGATGTTCAGCTAATGTAAGAAAGTGTGACTTCAGTGTAGCTAGGCTGATTTACATTAGCTGAGGATCTGGCCCCAGAAAGCTGAAGGAAAGGAAGAAAGGGAAAAATATTGGGGATAAATATGAAAAAATATGGATACCTTGAGGAGAGGAAAGATAGGCTCTTCAGGACCTCTTGTCTCTGAAAGCAAGAAAAATAGAAGAAGGATGTCTAAGGCCACGAGAAGAAAGAAATATGGGATAGCTAAAACATGTAGAATTGGAAGATAAAAATAAGGGAAGAGAAAACAGAAACAAGGTGCAGAACAGAAGGTGAGGAAAGAGACTCAAAATGGAGAATCAGAGAGAACAAAGAACAAGAGAAAAGGAAAGTGGGAAAAGGGGGAGAAATATAAATACATTTTCAAGTTCCTATCTTTTTTGTACATGCTTTTCAGAAAAGGGGATCAGAAAGAAAAAGTATTGATTGTGGTTCAGAGAGTAGGGAAATGAATAATCTTCAGGCTAATCATGGCCATCGGGAAAAGAAGAGCAACCGAGCACTTTAATATTCCAGTGGGAACATTGTCATCTGTATGTTTTTGTTCCAGAGAAATGTGCTGCTAAATGACATAAAACAATCATGAGTTAAATTTCTCTGAATATTCATGACTACACTCCTGGGTGCATGACATTATTGTTACGCTAGACAGACTGATCTTATCAGGTCTGAGCATCAGTTATTCTCCCTTTCATTACTGAAAGGTGAGAAAACTCCTTTGTGATCAGGACCTTTAGTTAACAGGCATCTTGCAGCTGAGATCATTTACAGAAAAGGAAAAAAACAGACCTATGATTCTGTACAAAATACACCATATGATAAAAATCTTCTTTTGATTAATATTTTACACACACTATCTCATGAGCTGAAATGAGAGAACTCTTTCTCAATGCTGTTCATGACACGAAAGAAGGATTATGGAACAAGCACTGCATGTCTATTTATAAACACACACATACATATATGCACAACTTATGTTATGCACCAATGAGAAACTGCATTTATCATGCACTTTTGGAGCCATGACTGCATTGAACCTACTAATAAATACACCTCTACCTCGATATAACGCTGTCCTCGGGAGCCAAAATATCTTACCGCGTTATATCGAACTTGCTTTGATCCACCGGAGTACGCAATCCCCCCCCCCCCCCCCCCCGGAGCACTGCTTTACTGCGTTATATCCGAATTTGTGTTATATCACGTCACGTTATATAGGGGTAGAGATGTATATCCCACCACCACCGGCCCGCTCTCCCCCACTAATTACTTAAGGCTCCATACACACAAAAATTTTTGACCAAGTTTGTAACCAGTTGCTGGCACATTTGACTGTAAAGGTGTTTTGTATCCATATGTCACATGATTAAATGCAGTAAAATGGCAGCTAATGGTATTTTGCACCAGCCAGAGGCCTACACTGGCACATGGTTGCATTTCTGTAATCAGTTCAAACTCATTGTTATTTTTTCCAGCTTAAATGGGACTTTTAAACTATGCCTGTGTAACTAGTTGTGCCAGTCCTTCCTCCTGACTCTGTGCAGCATACCAAAGTGCATGACTGAATATACAGCTGTTGCTGCTTTTTGTATATGCCCTCTACTACAGCTGAGACACTAATGGATAGCTGCCTAGATCTGCCAGAACAGTGTGATAGCTGAAAACTGAACTTGTTACTTGTTAAGTTAATGGTCACGTCTTAGCAGTTTCAAAATCTCTCTTCCAGACAAAACTTTTATACCATATCAACCATCATTGACTTTATACCCCCCCATGTATAAATTATAAATAATACATGTAAATATATCTGCATATAACATACAGACATATTGATAGAGAGAATATAACTATCATTAAAATGCACTCACCATTTGTAAGACATCAGAAGAAACCATCTGCATGCAGCACATTGCAGTTGCCAAAGCACAGACAATTGTGGAGATGATATTGAGAGCACACACGCTGAACAACAGATCCTGTGAAAAGACACACAGCAGAACGTCACTTCTTATCTTGGTGATACAGATGACAGGATTGCAAATATTTTTAGCAGATTTGATAATAAATGCTGTCAATTGTTATCTATTTGATATAATCTTAATTAGCTTTGTACAATTCACTCAGCATGTAACTCTTTCTCTTAACCCAAACACACACTTTAAAAACAAAGAAGAAAACTGTATCCAGAGATATATTTGAGGACTAAAAATGTTTTTTTAAATGTTTCTGGATCCACATTCCACTGATGTTACACAAACTACTACAGCTTTTCTTGGGTACAAAATCCAACACATAACTGTTGCCAGAAAGAGTCTGACTTCTAATTTTTAGAAATACATTGGCCAGTTTAATTGCTTTCAGTATTTTAAACATACAAGTTAGAATTTTATTTGCTTTTAAAAATGTCAACAGAAAAACTGGTGAGGAATAAAGAATTGTACACTCTTATTCCAGATAGTTTGCACCTCTGGAATAGCATGAGGGAAACCCAGAAAGATGGCAAAAGATGAAATTAGTCCATCCAGGTCTGTTACGTTGTGTTGAGTTAGTAGCTGCACAATGATATGTTTTGAAGAACAATAATACCAGGCACTTAAAAGAAAAAAAAAACAGAATTAAATAATATATTGCCCAGATTTAAATATGTGAAATTAAAATAGCAGCATTTTCCCCAACACATTTATAATTTTTAAAATGCATCCATTTCTTAGAGCCACCTGTTTTGCATTTAATGCATCTAACAGTGCAGAAAGATAACTGTGATTTACAATATCAACACAAAATTAATAAGCTAATATACTTTCTCCATATTTAGTAATTGTGCAGCTGCTGCCCAGCTGATATACCTATTGGGTTATATTGTTGCAAGCACAGTGATGCTTGTAAGGAACTGAATGGCTGGGAGGTGAAAGTGATTCACAGCAGATATTTGGAAAAAACCCTGTTAAATAGGGGACAATAGAACTTAATGGGTAAAGAACATTCTGGAGAATCTAAGTCTTTATCTTAAAAACTACGGCATTTCTGTCCCTTCCAATAGCTAAATAACTTACATGCTGTAAATCAATGTACTGCTATCTTGTTGGCTGAAGCAAGTCAGAAACAAAAGTACCAACAGATGCAAATTTATCCTTGCCATCTTAATTACATATTCCCCACGTGACCAGCATTTGAAAATGGAAACCTGTCAATCCTGGGGAAGCACACTAAATCCAGCAAATAGGTCAGCAAGTTCCAGTCACTTAACATATACACTGAGCCGGATCTGTTCTTGCTGCTCTGCTCAGCTGTTTGATGGCTTGCATAGGGGAATAATGGATCAATTGGGTCCACAGCAGAAAGGCAGGAGGAGAGCCAGCCTCCCTCCTCCTCCCCACAATATGGAAGTGAAGGATGACTAGTTCAAGCAAAAGGATGCACTGACAAACATCAAGAGTATCAGGATTCTTTAATAGGGTAAACTGGGGAGGCTCTGCAGATATTCAGCTGGTAAGCAGGTGGCACAAAAACAGAAAGAGAAGGAGAAGGAAAGATTGTGAAAGTCCTGGGCTCCACAGATAAGCCCAGGTGATGAGAAGGAGAGAGACAGACATATGATTTAAAGGGAGAGGAATGTCAATGACCCGGAACAAGAAACTTGGAGCTATCAGAGGAGCATATGCAAGTGAAAATCCCTTACACAACAAAATTCTAGAACAGGTTCACCAGGGCCGGCTCCAGGGTTTTGGCCGCCCCAAGCAGCCAAAAAAAAAAAAAAAAGCCGCGATCGTGATCTGCGGCGGCAATTCGGCGGAAGGTCCTTCGCTCTGAGCGAGGGACCGTCCGCTGAATTGCCGCCGAATAGCTGGACGTGCCGCCCCTCTTCCGAGCTGCCGCCCCAAGCATCTGCTTGCCAAGCTGGTGCCTGGAGCCGGCCCTGAGGTTCACCAAAGTAGTATACATTACAATAATAATAAATATGCCGTTTGTATACCTAGGCAGAAATATAAACTGTACAGTTCATGGATTCAGAAATCCACACATCACTCACTAAAAAGGATTCTGAAGGAAAACTCAGAATGTGAGGAAGAACACGCAGCAGACTCCAAAGAATACACAAGATATTCATGGAACACTACATTTGACATCATCATGATCATCTCTAAAAACTTACTATTGCTGACTTTCAGTTTAATAATTTCTATCTCTTTCATTACCCACACAGCAATCTGTTCTCCAGCAAAGAAGAGACCCATGATCGGCCAATGGAATGACTTCAGATTTACACAGGTGAAGATGAGAGAAAAATTTGACCATCTGTGTGCAACAGACTTTCATAATTTACCTGCAGTAATTTGCAGGTGCAACTGATGTCCTGTGCACATCCTCGCAACTGAGTGACACCATAAATCAAAGTACTTAGTAAATGTCATCATTTGCACATGTAAAAGATTGCAGTACAAAATTGCCCATACTGGACCAAAAAGTAGCTCCAGGCTTTGAAAATATGGGCTTGTAAGTCTGGACATGTAATAATAAAAACAGGCAAAAATAATTGGGAAAACTGATGTGATACAATCAAGATAGCCTCCATAGTTATTATGTTCCATAGTCCAGGTGGAATCCAAAAGTCTTGTTAATTCATATGTGCAGATTAATACCTCCTATGCTCAAGTCACAAATTAGTAATGAGTAAAGCTAATATTAATTAGAGGTGTTCTAGGACAATTCTGTTTCATGGAAACCTTTGAGATTTCAAAATTTGTTTTCATTCCTCATCAAAAGCAAACCAAAACCTTTAGAATGTTTTTACTAAAATGGAATAATGTGAAAATATCAATTTTCTAACTGAAACTTGAGCTTTTTGATTCAGAACGAGTGGATCTGTGTGTGGGTAGCCTGTGTGTGGGTAGCCTGGTCGCTAAGGTCCTGGCCTGGGATGTGGGAGTAGGGTGACCAGATGAGGGGAAGAATATATCGGGACACAAGCGGGGGGGGAGGTGGCCTGCTGGCAGAGCAAAAAAAAAAAGCCGAGTCCTGCCAGCTGAGCAAAAAAGATAAGGGTACCAGGTCTATCTCGGCCACAAAGGAGTGATCAGAATGACCTGTACTTCATCTCTTTTTATTTCCAGGAGGACCTTTGATAGCAGGGGGAAGGAAGGGAAAGGTATAAAGAAGATCCCCTTCCCAAGGGAGGAGGAGAGCATCACCTAGGGAGTGTTGTCCTATTCCTGGGCTGGAACATTTCTTGTTCAGGGAAGTGGTGAACAAATCTGTGATTGGTGTCCTCCACTGCCTGAATAGATTGTGAAGTACTACTGGGTCTAGGTCCACCATTTGTGGTCATGTGAGAATTTGCGTCTGAGACTCTGCCACTGAGTTCTGTGTACCTGGGAGGTAGGCTGCCGACAGTGTGACGTTGTTGGGAGATACACCAGTTCCATAGTCTCATCACCTCCACACAGAGGGAAGCAGACCGGGCTCCTCCTTGTCAATTTATGTAGAACATACCGGCAACGTTGTCAGTTAGGACTTTTGTGTATGGCCCTTTGATCAGCAGAAGGAAGTAGGCACAGGCAGTCCTGACTGGCCTTAGCTCGAGGAGGTTGATGGAAAGGGATCTCTCTACAGGTGACCATTTTCCTTGTGTCATAAGGTCATTTAGATGTGGGCCCTACCCTATGAACGATGTGTCGATGGTGAGAAGCAATGAAGGAGGTTTTTGCATGAAGGGGATGTTGGCTCGATCTGTCCACCAGTCTAGGGTGATTTTGACCCTGGTGGGTAGTCACAGAGGTTTGTGTAGTCTGTCCCTATTTGGTCTGTAAAAAGAGCTGAACCACATCTGAAGGCACCGCATATGAAATCTGGTATGTGGTATTAGCACTGTGTCCGCTGCCATACGCCCCAAAGTTATAGGCAGTGTCTGGCTAATATTTGTGGGCTGTTTTGAACAGTCTCTGTGAGTGTAGTCAGAGAGAGATCTGTGCTGAGGTCGGAGGGCTCTGGCCTTGTAGAGTGTCGAGGTCTGTGCCTATAAGCTCCAGGTGCTACACTGGAGTGAAGGTTGATTTCTGGGGTTTGTTCTGCAGGCCCAGCTCTGGCTTTGGTGACTCAGTGAGCCTCCTGGAGAGACCAAGTTCTGAGGAGGCAATTGTCCAGGTCTGGGTAGATCATGATCCTTTGGGAGCATAAGTGGGCAGCCACCACTGAGAGAACCTTGGAAAATACTCTCGGAGCAGATGATAAGTCAAAGGGGAGCACCCCATACTGGTAGTGGTCTTGTCCCAGAGTGAATCTGAGAAATCGTCTGAGAGTCAATAGGATTGAGATGTGAAAATACGCATCCTGAAGGTCGAGGGCTGAAAACCAGTCTCCTTGTTCCAGCACTGGAATGATCGTTGCTAAAGTGACCATGTTGAATTTCTGAGCTTTGACAAACTTGTTGAGAGCTATCAAAGGGGTAGCCGTGTTAGTCTGGATCTGTAAAAGCAGCAAAGAGTCCTGTGGCACCTTATAGACTAACAGACATATTGGAGCATGAGCTTTCGTGGGTGAATACCCACTTCTTCGGATGCATGTCATGCATGCATCTCATGCATCCGAAGAAGTGGGTATTCACCCATGAAAGCTTATGCTCCAATACGTCTGTTAAGTCTATAAGGTGCCACAGGACTCTTTGCTTGTTGAGAGCTCTGAGGTCTAATATGGGTCTCCATCCCTGCTTTCTGTTGGGTATTAGGAAATACCAAGAGTAGAACCCTTTGTCTCGTAGATGTTGAGGCACCGGTTCTATGGCTCCTAACTGGAGGAGACAGTCTACCTCTTGTCATAGTAAACTCTCATGAGAAGTACCCTTCCCTGAAGAGGGACAGGGAAGGGTACTGTGGAGCAGGCAGGGAGGTAAAATGGAGAGAGCACCCATGGCAAATGATCTCTAGGACCCATTGGTCCAATGTTATGTACTCCCAGGTGCTGCATAATGCTGCTAAATGGTGGCCAAATGGGTGGGTAGGAATGGTTGGTTGTAGCAGTTGTGGGGAGTGGTCTGCATGCACCTCGACCAACACATCAAAATTGGTGTTTGGACATGGATGGCTGGGACGAGGAAGATTGCTGACCAGACGGTTTATGTCTTGAGAATTTAGTTTTCTTTCTCTGTGGGTTGTTGTATTATTGAGCCAGGTATTGGGAGGTGTGTGGCTTATGCTGGGGCTGTGGACTACATTTTCTTTTTTGCCCTCACATGTAGATGCCCAGCAAATGGAGAGTGACCTGAGAAACCTTCAGAGTGTGAAAGGAGGCATCAGTTTTCTTGTGAAGAGCTCAGTGCCCTCAAAGGGAAGATCTTCCATGGTTGCTTGCATCTCCTTCGGGAAACCCGACAGATGGAACCAAGAGGCATGCTGCATCACCACCACCATGGAGATGGATCTGGTTGCAGTATTGGCTGCATCAAGGGCAGACTGTAGTGTCGTCTTTGCTACTAGCTGCCCCTCTTGAATGATGGCCTTAAATTGGTCATGATGTAACTTGGGCAGCTGCTCAATAAAACTGTTCAGTTTCAAGTTGTTCACCTAATCATACTTTGCCGTGAGGGCTTGGTAGTTGGCGATTCAAAACTGAAGCATGGCTGAGGAGCACGCCTTGAGGTGGACCTCATGTGGTGTTGACGGCCATGAGAATTGACAGTATTCACCACAATGGAGTTGGGTGGAGGGTGGGAGAAGAGGAAGTCTGTTTCTCTTGACTGGACTTTTTGTTCACTCACAGGTAAGTCAGTGCGACTGATGCTGGGGTCTGCCAGATGGCTCTCATGGGGTTGAGAAGTGCCTGACTGATAGGGAGGGCAACTTTTGAGGAGGAAGATGAGTGGAGGATGTCCAGGACCTTGTGGTGTGTGTCCTTGACTTCCTCCAGTGGTATCTGGAGAGAGAGTCAGCCACTCTCTTCGCAAGATCCTGGAACAGGCAAAAATCATCCTCCAGGGATGGTGGGGGAGGCATGACAACCTCGTCTGGGGAGGAGACTGAGGAGGATACAGTTTTTGGGGTCGCCTCCTCCTTGACATCGCCCTCTCACTCCTCCAAGATTTCTTTTGGGGGCTCCGAAGTCCTGGATCCTGTGGCCGATGAAGTGTGTCTTGGGGGCTCATAAGTGGGATTAAAAACCTGAGTGGCATGGGGGCAGTATGGAACCCAGGGGTCCTAGAATAGCTGCCACAGCAGCGGTGGTATGGAGCCTGGTGGTGGTGCCCACAGATGGCCATACCAGGACAACAGTGGTGGGGCCATCTGAAGATATGCCCAGGGGTCCTACTGTATTGGGCACTGTAGGGAGCTTGGAAAAAATCCTGAGATATTCCCTCCTCTGGTTCGCTGTCTGAGTCCACACTACAGAGTGGGGAGGAGTGTGGCAAGGCAGTGGGCAAGATTTCTGTGCTGGACAGAGGCTCAGTGCGGAGGTCCCGGTACCAAGGAAAGGAGACTCTGGCATGTCAGTTACACGTAAATCCTTTGAGTGATGGAATTCCAGTGGTGCTGACCAACTCAGTATCGCTGGCGGTGCCTGTGGGATGGAGATCTTGTCCACATCAGCCATCTGAGGTACTGGATGAGGCATCAGTACTGATGGGGCATTGGGATATCGGTGATATCTCGGAGTGTTTGCTCCTGTCCTTCTCCTTAGGTGCCCATTCTCATTGGGTCTGTGGGCATGTCAATGGTACTTCCTGCTGTAGTCTTTCTTGAGCCATGGGTACCAAGCTAGTCCTGTCTTGGTGTCAACGGTACAGAGGACATTGAGCATGCCGGGGACTGTTTGCGACTAGCTCGTGACTCCCTGTGGAAACTCCCCGCTCCCTTTTTTTATTTTTGAAAGGTCGGCGGCTGATTTCTTCACCCCATAGCCTGTGGATGTTGAGGGCTGTTGGGAAGACTCACATCTGTCAGAAGACTCTTGGCACTCATCCAGAGATGGTCCAAGAGCCATCTCCATGAATATGTCTGTCACTGGGAGACCAAGGTTTAAACTGCTGGCAGACAGCACACTTTTGAGGGATGTGTCCTTTCCAGAGGTAACGAATACACCATGAGTGTGTCTGCAACGGTGGTAGCTTCATTGCATGAGAGGCACTTCTTGAAGCCTGGAGAACTGGACATTGCCCTGGTGTGGGGAAGGGCCCCCAATGAGAAGGGCAGTGTGATGAGGCATCTGCACCACATTGAGCTCTAAGGGGTTAATAGAGCCCTAGGGAGGCTGCGCAAGAAGCAGCCAATCTGAGAAGGACTGAAGGAGCAGCCAATTAGGGCCAACTAGGCCCATATAAAAAGGGAGCTGCAGGGCAGAGGAAGGCAGTTCTCTAGTGGGAGCTCAGGAAGGAAGGACTGTGTCTCTGGAGGGCTGAGAAAACTGCCAGCACCCTGGACAGAGCAGTGCTGCTAGCAGGGACTGGGAGAGTGAGAGACAGCTCTTGGCTGGTGGCTGGGGTTTGCAGGCTGAGGACCTGAGGCAAGGGCAACGAGGATGCTGGTGCCATGAGGAAGTGGCCAAACAATTCGCTGAAGTAGCCACTAAGGGAAGTGGCTGAACAGCGGACTGCAGGTCCCCCGGAAGGGGGGAGCATGGTGTGTGGCACGGCCAGAGGGCTGTGTCGATGAAGAGGATGCTGCAGTCCTTGGAGAGATGTGGGTCCTAGAGCAGGAATGACAGTGGTGAGGCACCACCCGAATTCCCAAGACAGCCAGCAGAAGGCACCACAATAGTGAGTGAATCCCATTACAGGCAGGAAGAAAGAAACTAAACTCTATCCATCTATATATTTATTTTATAGAAGATAAAGGAAAAAATAAAGACACTACAGTAACTACTACTAAAACTAAGCTTGTAGGCTACAAAGGACGAGGTAATAGTCACTAATGGACAGCTAATAGCTCCATCTGTAGCCGGGGCAGTTGAGAAGGAACTAAGTGTGTGTGTGTGTGTGGGAGGAGAGGTTAGTCTACACATGCTGGCTAGCCTTGCAGTGGGGGATGAGGGGAGACAGAGCATGTGCGGCCTAACAGACACTGCTACCAAAATTTTTCCATCAGCAGCACAGGAATGCAAGGACACCTACAGTGGAGTACCCATAGGAACACTACTCAAAGTAGAAACACTAGAGCAGTTCTCATTGAGCAAAAGTGCCTACCACCTTAAAAAATCTAATGGTAGAAAGCAGGATCCCAGAATCTACCAAGAAAACATCCTTGTTGTATGTATCTTATAGGCCCTCACCATGCTAATATTAATGCTCATTTGAAAGCACACTCTTAGATAGCTTAGGTCCCAAATACTGCGTGAAATTCTGAAGTCAATCATCAGTTTCTACTGAGTCAGGCGGAAGTTCCATTTAAGCCAAGGAAAACAGAAGTAAAAGGCAACAGGAAATTTTACTGAGTAAGGACTTCAAAATAATTCGTGAGGACCACAGGATTTAACTATTTTTTTTTTAAAAGAAGCTTATACAAAATATGGTATTAACACATATACCTTCATTATTTTTTTAAAAAATCAACAGAAATAGTTGCTTTAGATTTAAACATTCACAATCACTTTTTGCAACTCCAAGACTGGATTGGTATGTTATGAGAACCCCATCTAATTTAATTGTTCTAGTTTAGAGAAATGTAAAATATAAATGGTAACAAAAATTAAATAGTTATTTTTTATATTCTTTGAGCTTATTAATTCAAGGTGTTAGAGAAGAGCAACTGGATTGTTATTGTTAGGTTTGTCTGCCCATCCTTAGATTTTGAGCTCCTTGGAGTACAGATCATCCTTCTAGAATGTTTGGAGAGTGGCTAGCACATATTGGGCCTTGCCATAAATAAGTAGATTATGATAATAAGCAACAATTATAATTTTATCTTGTAGTTTTAAGAGAGTGAATCATTTAAATAATATAGTGAAACTAAAATGCCTCATAGGTATTCTGCAGCCATACCACTGTAAAATGTAGAAGGAGGAAGATTTTTAAAATTTGTAAGATAGGTAAGACAATTATAAAAGTGTACTGCCTAGGAGAAATGTGCTGGCTCGACTGAAAAACCTGAAACCTGCTTCTACACTCAAAAAGCAGAAAATTAATCCTTTTTTTGTGGTTCACTTGACCTTATTTTACAAGCCCATTATAATTGGATGTGATGTCATCGACCATACATCAGGGCTGGGATTTTAAGGCAGCATTCTTTGCAGAAAACCTCACTTTAAAAGGTCACTGAGATTTTAAGTAAACTGCTTGTAGTTTTTATTTTCAGTTTCTCTTCTGAGGGAATTGTGGATTGTAAAATGTTTCGGTTTGTTTTTAAATAACTTATTTTTTAGTCAAAAGGTTTAAACAATGAGATGGTCAGAGAAATACATGCATTGACTAAAGGTTTGTCTGTCCTTTTATGGCAGGACATAACACCTGAATACTACTCCTATTTTTCTAATGCTGCTCTTGGGATTCCATATTACTTTTAATGTTGTTATGCAGCATATGCTACAAGAAGTGATTTGTAATGAGCTTCAGAGCAAAGCTTAAAAGACTGAATCAGGAGGTGGCTTTCAGAGTCAGTGAGCCAGTAAAGGCTGGCTACAATTTTTTCACTAGTCTCCCGTTTTATACTATACAGTGTATGTAAAATTATTACAGAAGCAATCCTCCTCTGCAAATGAATGAAAAATTTCAAGTATTTGTAGGTATATCTTGTTTAAAACATATTACACACTCTACTTGTAAACAAAAATGCCATAAAGCATACCTAATGTACATAATTAAACATGTTGTTACAATCATTTATAAAGTTAAGTGGTTCAAAACAGATTCGAGAAATGTTCTGTAAATTACATACATAAATAATGTTTTCTCTCTCTCCCTTCAAGCTTGCACATTTAATCACCAGCATATTTTCCACTGTGACTGAAATAAGAACAAAGAGGCTCTTGTTTTGTACAACGCATTTACATACAGAATACTGTATGTAATACAGCCAAAGAACTGTTTGTTTAAAGCATCCCACAAAAACAGAACATAAGCCACCTTTTGTGTTATAAACAAATTGCACTTCCTAAAAGAAAGGCTTCTTTATGCTTAATGAAATGAATTAGTTTTACACACGAAACATGCAGATATTTGTTTCCCCCTCTTTCAGCTAAAGTGTTTGGTTTTGTTCTGTGCAGTTGCACTTTGCATGGCCCACTGCTGTGTTTGCCTATTCAGAATTCTCTTTCCAGTCGTTATAATGATCTCACCTATGCACTTCTACAGCTTCAGCAGTGACTTTTGAAAGCACACACATCAGCACTGTGCAAAAAGTACTTTCCATTACATTCAAAACAGGAGATATAAAATTAGGTACTCCTTTATAGTTGATCACTAGTCTCATGGTGTTTTACATAATGGGTTTTTAAATGTTTCATCTAAAATGGAATTAAATCAATTTATCCAATACACTACTTACTCTTGGAGGAATTCTGCACCACTGCGTATTTATGTCCCCCATAGATTTCTTTGCTTCCCACAGAAAAATGACTTTCTGACAGGGAAGCCACAAAGCGGTCATGTGACCCTCCCCCAGCAGTATGTTTCAGGTGCCCAGGGCAGCTGGCAGAGAGGTAAATCACTATGGGGCAGGGGGCGGGACTGGGGAAGACCCATCTGCTGGCTCCTACCCTGCGCCCAGGCTCAGCTGCTAGTCCCGTCTGGGCTGGGGAGGATGAGACTTCCTCTTCCCCTGCATGGCATCCAGAGCCGGGTCAGACACCCACCCCCAGATTTCTACCCCAGCTGCAGGAAGCTCTGCAAACTCCCCCTCTTCCTGCACCCGTCATGCCTCAACTGCAGGGAGAGGGATCCCTGTAGAGGGAGCTGTTCCCCCGTCCACCAAACCCCCATACATCCAGACCCCCTCATAGCCAGACCCTCACGCCGAGCCACAACCTTCCACCCCCCGATGAGCCCCATTCCCTCTACCCCGACGAGTCACCCGCACCCAGATCCCCACTCCACTGAGACCCACTCCCCAAGCATCTGGTCCCCCCATTGAGGCCTTCACTCTGACCCCCCTGCCGAGCTCTATCCCCCCACCCCCAGGCCCCACCCCTGCTGAACCCCAACCACCTTCACCTAGACTCCCCCTTGCAGAGCCCCATTACCATTGCACCCAGAACTCCCCCAACAATCCCCAGTGCATCCAGATCTCCACCACCCCCGAATTCCCCACTGAGCCACCTGCACCCAGATTGCCCCACACAGAACCTTCTCAACCCATACCTGGATCCCCCCACACTAAGCCCCTCCATACTTGGATCCTGCCTTGCTGAGTCTGGCTGCCCACACTGGATGCACTTAGCCTGGAGAGGCAGTGCCCTGGGGTGTTTCTGCGGCAGGCCCAGTCTTTGCACTGTGTCAGGGTTGGGTGCAGCCTCACCGCTGAGTCCGTATCCCAAGGGGGTGGGGGACCTGCACAGTGATCTCCCATCCTGTGCAGCCAGTGGCCTGTGCTCCCCAATGCCATGATGGAGCCTCCACATTTATTTGACAAATAAAATTTGCAGAATTTTAAAATATTGTATTGCAGAATTTTTAATTTTTTGGCACAGAATGCCCTCAGGAGTAATTACTAAAGCAGACAGCAGCTCACACTGTGTTTTATTTATCTGCTAAAAGATAAAGAGAAAGGCATACTATTAACCCCGAATTGCTGTTAATAGGGCAAAAGAGAGCCCCAGAATAAATCTTGTTCTCACAAATACTTTACGGTGTTTATGAAGATTATTGATGGATGTTTTCACTTTTTGGCAAACTTCAGGTTAATTCATGTTAAGCAAAGTTCATTCCAGATATGAAAAGAAATGAAACACAGAAAACATAACAGAGCCTGTACAATTACTACTTCTAAAGAAAAGCACAGATTGTTTTAAGTAGAAAGGTGCCAGATGACACAAATTATAAAAGCATGGAAGTTCAAAAGCACTAGGGATTCAGGCCTCTAGAATGTTTAATATATAATTATTTCAATCTTTTATTCGACCAATAGGTTTTTGTTATTACTGTTGTTGAGTTATGTAATAATGTAGACCATTCAACTGCCTGCGATTGGCATCTTATGGAGCATGGATTGAAATATCTAATGGATAGTAGCCCAGGTTTATCTGGATTTTTGGAATTCTTTCTATAGACAAAGGTAATTATGGATGGCTAAAGCCCATAACAAAGTGCAGAGTCATAAAATATTATATTCTCTCCACTCCAAAGAGAGGATGATCACTATAAATGCTATAAGTCTATTTTCAGTATAAAGCATGATTTTGTCATAGTTTATATTTTCAAAACTAGAAAGCAGAAGTTCAGGTTACAGAATAAAGAGATGCATATAAAATATGGTACAGCAGTGACACTGGTGCCACTAAAAGTACAGGTAATACTGAAAGGTCAAACACCAGTAAAACAAATCTTACATGAATCATTAGCATTTGCTTTATAGTATTCTATAAGTCACCTTCAATCATGACCCACCCCTTGGCACATGTAGCGAGGGAAGAAAAAGGTTAAAATTATTCCCTTTCTTCCTCCCTCTCACTCTACAAACTCCAGGAACAGCACATAACCCAAGAGTTGCTGTCTATTCTGGATTTGTCAGTTTTCTGAGTCTTCTTGAGGGAATTATTCTAGGACCTCACAGAAATAGTGCTTCATTTTTATTCATATCTAACTCCCTTAGAACAATAGCTGATCACTGGAGGAGTAGCTGATTCCAAGTAGCCAAGTGCTTCTGCAAGGAATATACATCCCTCTCAGTTTCTCCACTCGCACAACCTCTCTGGTTTGCCTCTTTTTGAATTCTTTTAATGTGACTCAGATTGCTTTCCAGGGTTAAATTAAATGTTTGGGGCAGAAATTATGGCACAAAGCAAGAATGTCCATATTTCCAAGGACTCCTTTTTCAGATGCAAAAGGCCCATAACTAATGTGATGGCCTTTTTGAGTATTGCTATCACTGCAGTTTTGTTCTCAACTGGGACACAGGATTAGCAGATTTAAAAACGTGGTCATACATCTAGGAACAAACAACACAGGCCATACTACAGGATGGCAGACTATCCTGGGAAGTGGTGACTCTGAAAAGGAGTTGAGGGTCATGGTGGCTAATTTATACGAGCTCCCAGTGCTACAAAGTGACCAAAAAGACTAATGTGCTACTTGAATGCATAAATGGGAATATTGAGTAAGTAGGTTATATTATCTCTGCATTTGGCATTGGTGTGACTGCTACTGGAATACTGTCTAGTACTGATGTCCCCAATTCAAGAACTTGGACAGGATTCAGAACTGAGCCCTAAGAATGATTAAATGATTGGAAAAACATTTCTTACAGTCACAAACTCAAGGAGCTCAATCTATTTAGTTTATCAAAGAGAAGGTTAAGGAGTGATTTGATCACAGTCTATAAGTACCTACAGCGAGAACAGAACATTGATAATAGAGGGCTCCCCACTATAGCAAAGAAAGGTATAAACAAGATTCAATTATTAGAAGTTGAAGCTAGATAAATTTAGACTAGAAACAAGGTGAAATTTTTAACAGTGAAGATAATTAACCATTGCAACACTTTACTAAGGGTTACAGTAGATTCTTCACCAGTGGAAATTTTTCTAAAAGATGTGCTCTATATAAAACAGGAACTGATTCCAGGAAGTCCTACAGTCAGTATTTTACTGGATGTCAGACTTGATAATCACAATGATCCTTTTCTGGCCTGAGAATGCCTAAATCTATAAACTTACTGCCACTGCATGCTATACAATCTCATTATAGCCACATTATAACCCACATTTAGTCTCAGTTATTTTTAGTAAAAGTCAGGGACAGATCGTGGGCTTCTGTGAATTTTTGGCTGTGACTTGTCTTAAAAATAACCATGATAAAATCTTAACCTGACTGATTATTACTAAATATATAACTCTAGTGAGATCTCTCATTGTCACTAAGGGAATCAGCTGTTTGCAAGCAGGCAGTTTGAATTAATGACCTCTGAAAAGGCAGTAGGCAAGACCAGGAGCAGGGAGTCCAAACTGCCTAGTGTTTCTTGCATTCAGGAGGTAAAATGCTAGTCCTAGAACAGAGGCTGGGGCCTGATATGCTTTGGGGCATGCCCAGTCCCTAGAGCTCAATCCAGGTATCATGGCTGTGTGTGGAGGATCTCTGCAAGTGGTTGGGAATAAGGCTTGTGATCAGAAAGAGGTAGCTAAAGCAATGCCGTAAACAGCCTGATACTGGTAGAAGTTTGTCAGGTCTTAAACTGGCTGATAAGACCTTATGCTGTGCTTGTGTTTATCCGGCAGGAGTAGCTCCCAAGGCCTTAGGTATACCCCCTCTGTGTGGATCACTGGCCCCCTTGGATATGGTCAAACATGGAGCCCACAGAACTGAATCTCACATCACAGAAGTGATGTGCACACCTTGTGCAGTCCTCCCAAATCCTACCACCTCCTTACACACTCACCCTCTTGCCCCAGAGCTACATAGATCTACAGAGAAAAGAGCAGGATATTTAGTTTTATGAATAATCCTTTAATTGGTTTCCCAAATTTAGACTGCTTCCTATAGTTCCTTTATACCATTAACAGCTAACCCCAAGGGATTTCTTTCTCACAGAAGCCTTCTTGTGCTCTCTCCTCCATTACAGTCACAGGCATACTCAGGAGTTTGTAAATTGTTGAAATAAAGCTGCTGCTATATCCTTGAGAGTTCAGAACTGCTTCAAAAGAGTAAGAAATGTTAGTTTCACAGATTTGTGGCCCTATAAAATGTCACAGTTGGAGATATGCAGAGAGGCTGCATAGGAGAAGATCAAAAGTTAAATCTAATTCTTCAAAGGAACAGAGACCCTCAGGCAAAGACATTCACAGGGCAACCAATTCCCATAATTCCACCTAATTTTGAAAGTTATATTAGATGAGCTAG
Source organism: Trachemys scripta elegans (assembly GCF_013100865.1). Taxonomy (NCBI): domain Eukaryota; kingdom Metazoa; phylum Chordata; order Testudines; family Emydidae; genus Trachemys; species Trachemys scripta. The sequence continues at coordinate 55,950,654 of NC_048307.1, forward strand.
ATGAAAATGTTTTCTATGTGGAAAAAAGGTGAGTTGGGGAAGGAGGGGAAAGCTGGAATTTAACCCATTGTTTTATAGTCTTCAAGATTTACCTCAGAGTTTCAAAATAGCCAAATATTCCCTAGGTCCTTGAGATTCAGATATAAAAAAAGTAAGTTTATTAAAATGACCTGAATTATATAGCACAGTTTCCATATATAGGCAACCCCTCCAAGGTCCTAATCTCTCACCAATAAGAAGTGACAGCATCTGGAGCAAATACCAAATTCTAAGGAGAATAACCATTTTTATTGATTCTGATTCTGCCAAACCATGTTGGGGTAGATAAACCCACCTCATTAAGTGGTTGATCTTACAAAAAAGAAAGGGATATTGCACATGAGAAGGTGTGGCAAATTGATGTGTGGAGATTGTGACCCTGAGATGACAGTGTGATCTTTGGTTAACTAAATGGTGCATTACTGTAAGTCTGGGCCCTTGTGTCCGCAGTGGCTCTCTGTTGTCCCTACTAGTAGGCTTTCCATGAAGTGTGTTTAAAGCCAGCAAACAAGCTGAATCATTCAGTGATGGGGGTCAAATTCAGGATATAGGTCTCAAGGGGAAATATAAAAAACAAGTAATTTGCATAAAATGCTGTATCAAACAGATGGCAAAAATCTTGTTCAGTAATGCTGCCAAGGTGAGAATATGGGTTAGCTGTTAGGTGTATTAAGTGTTTCTAATAAAATCCAAAACACTGAAAAAGAAAAAAAAAAATCAGTGTTACCGTCAAAACCTAAGAAAAAGTTTGCACAAACTTTCCATGGGGCTAAACTAGGGTTCGTCAACTAATCTACTGGCTACTGTTACATAGACAGCAAAAAGTGTGTGTCGCTTTCCCTGAAACCCACTACCTAGTAAGACCCTTATTGTTGGTGAATTATATTATCCATGTCTGTGTACAGACTAGACTGCTCTGGGGAAGCTGCATCATATACCCCAAGAAAATGCCAATGGAAAGATTTCAGTGTCTGAAAAAAATCAACTATAGGTGTTCATATGTCTACAGTCTAGAGTTGGTAGAAATTTTTTAAACAATTTTTGTCAATAAATGCAGATTTGTTGAAATAAAGTTTCACAAATATTGATTAAAACTTTTAAAAATTCAAAATTAAACAAAAAATTCTGTTTGAAGTAAAACAAAATGTTCATTTTATTTAGCATTTATTCCACCAAAAATAAATTTTGATGTGAAAATTGTTTGATATATTTTACTGATTTTGTGTGTGTGTGTGAGAGAGAGAGACCAGGTGTAGATTGCAGTAATTATGCGATAGAACTATTAATGATGCGATAGGTGAAAAACAGAGGAGTAGAAGTGTCACTCTTTTTCTTCTCCATCCCATCTACTCACCCTCCCAAATGTAAATTTTGAAGTTACAGTGCAAGTCTGATTAAATTGTAGTATGTATTACTTCCATTTCCAATAGATATCAATATGTGAAAGCTGTATGGAGTATCTTATTGATAGAATTCACAAGCTTTCTTCCTTGACTTCTTATTTCCTTGCTTTTACGGTTTTAGGTGGATGGGATGGGTTCAGGGCCGGTTCTGGCTTTTTTTCCGGCCCTAGGCAAAAAAGCCACCCGCCGCCCCACCCCCCAGCGCGGCAGGGGAGGGCACCGAGCCTGGCCGCGGGCCTGCAATCCCCGACTGGCAGGAGCACCGGGAGCAGGGCGGAGAGCCCGGCCGGGGATCTCCGCTCTCCCCGGCGGCCAGAGCGCCGGGAGCAGGGCGGAGAGCCCAGCCGGGGCTCTCCACTCTCCCTGACTGGCTGGAGCGCTGGGGGGAGGACGGCAAGCCTGCTGCGGCTCCGCTCTCCCCAGCGGCCGGGGCGCCGTGGGGAGGGCGGCGAGCCAAGTTGCGGCCCTGCTCTAGGGCCGAAGCGCCCTGCCGCACCGCCCCCCTCCAGGCGCTGCCCCAAGAACATGCTTGGTGGGCTGGTGCCTGGAGCCGGCCCTGGATGGGTTCATCCACAACCTTAACTTTCACTAACCATAGATTTTGTTTGTTCATTGTTGCATGGATGGTCATGCCGCACACACTGAAACCTAATTTCCCTACAGCTCACCTATAGGAGGAGGCTTTAGCTTACAAATATCAAAATCAGTCATAGATCAGGGTTTGGAAGCTGATCTGCAGTATTTAAACAAGCACTGCTGGCTATGCAAGCAGAACAAACACATCTAAAAACGTACTACTGTGTCTTTCATTTTTCCACACATTTTCCAGAGTTATGGAAACACAGCTTGGCAGAGATCCCAAGCTGTGAAGTTGGCCTCTGCTGGAAGCAGTTCCTGCACACAGAATTCTGCGTGGATGACATACAACCAGATACCTACAAAAGAACCTAAAATTAGGCTGCTACTTGGAAAGGTTAAGTGATTCACAGAAGAGGCTCTGCAAGCTGTGATTTGAAAATCCTCAAGTCCTTTTTGGAATCCCTGACAATTTAAACAGACATAAGTCACATTTTGTGTTGCTGTGTTCTGTCAAGTGCTGCCAATAGTTAATCCAAATCCAATCACACAACAACAATTTCTCTCCAGCAAACTGACAGCTTAATGTTTTGCACTGCCATTCTTTCAGAACTCTAAACCATGGCCCTGTAAAGAGACCTAAATTCCTCCTTTGGACATTCTACATGCTGGCTGATCATTCAAAACATGTTTACTACTTCTTTGAATAAACTGCTTTTAGACTTTAGTTGATGAATGTAAATGGCGTAAACTATAATTTTTGAAAATAACTGTAATTTGCCACTACATTATTCCTCTGACTACATTTCTCTAAGAAGTCATGGAAAAATAAAACGTATGCTATCTCACAAATATTCAAAAACTCTCCAATGTTTATATAAAATACACCAAAACTCATCCTTTAAAGCAGTGTTTCCCAAACTTGGGATGCCGCTTGTGTAGGGAAAGCCCCTGTTGGGCCGGGCCAGTTTGTTTACCTGCCACGTCCGCAGGTCCGGCCACTCGCGGCTCCCACTGGTTGCAATTCGCTGCTCCAGGCCAATGGGAGCTGCTGGAAGCGGCGGCCAGTACGTCCCTCAGCCCGTGCCGCTTCCAGCAGCTCCTATTCACCTGGAGCAGCGAATTGCGGCCAGTGGGAGCCGCAATCGGCCGGACCTGTGGATGGGGCAGGTAAACAACTGGCCCGGCCCACCAGGCGCTTTCCCTGCACAAGCGGCATCCCAAGTTTGGGAAACACTGCTTTAAAGGTTTTTTTCCTTTTTTGTGCCCTAATCATCTTCAGCAGACTTATACATGTCTACAGGTGGATCTGCTGAAATATTTTGCATATCCAAAATAAACACTGACCCCAATTCTCTAAAAGAGTGGCAGTTCCCTTATGTCAAATAAGGACTGACAGACATAATATGGACCAATTTTTTAAAAAGTTATGCAATTCTGAGGATATAAACTGCTTAGCAGAATCTTTGGAGTATCATGTTCTGACTTAGGTGCAATCTGTAAATTATTTGAAGGGCAAGTGTACTAAACTTGAACATTATGCTTGCCGTAGCCACTTTGGAGCTGATACTGTTACATTTGCCTGATGGTGACATATAGGTTTTGTTTTTTTTATTATAATCACTGACTATAGCAAAAGTATTAGGAAGAGCCTCTGACTTTCATTTTTGTGCCTACAAGGTGTGGGCTCGAAATTGCACCAGCAGTGGTTTGTGCCCACAGTTACTTATACATTAGATATTTAAATACCTATTTTCAGACACCATAGGGTACTGAGACATTTAAGTTACCTAAATTATACTGGAAAAACTAGGGACACGAAATTAGAGGCTGGAAATGTGGCCTACGGTCAGTTAGTCAGCTTATCTCTCTATGGAACTTGTAGACGCACGTTTAAGGTAATGAACAATCAAAATGGACAAAAATACATAAACCAAAGGAATTTGTTGAAATCTATCTTTTCTAAATTACATACTGTTTATATGAAGTTTACATTTTGAGGGCTCATTTTCAAAGGCAGGTTTCTTTTAACAATGCAAATCAGGGAGTTGGAGGACCAAGTACTCAGATTTCCAGCCATAATTCATTTTGCAGGAGTGTCACAGGTACACTCAGCGCTATGGAGCACTCCTCCTGGCTACTTTTTGAATTAGCTCCTTCCAGGTCCAATGTTCCCTTCTATCAGTCATTCAAGTGCCCCACAGCCTCTCTCTCTGCATCTCAGGGTGCTCTGTCTTCTTGGCATGGCTACTCCCTCTTGGTGGCTTGGACCTCCAGCCTGGTGACTGTGTTTTTCCCCTTCCAGGGTAACAAACTCCCAAAGGATGAACTGCCCCAGGCAGTCTTCAAATCCACTGCCCCAACTGAGCCACTTCCCCAGCAGGTGGTAGGGGAACCCAGGCCCACCCTCTACTCCAGCTTCCAGTTCAAGGACCCTCTAATCAGTGGCCAAGGTCTCCAACATCCCACCTTACTGCAGTTTCCCAGAGCCTTTTTCTACTCTGCCTCTCTCAGGCCTTTGCTCCACCACCCTTCTAGGTAAACCCTTCCTTTAGGGCCTGTATCTCCAGGGTTTCTAGTCTCCTCTTTTGGTTTCCTCATTTTCTTCTTTAATATCCAGACAGTAAAGCAGGCTTTCCACTGCAGCCTTTTCTGCTGCCAGCTTCCTGGCTTTATATTAGCCCCACCTATTCCTTCTCAGCAGGGCTCCATCGCCATTCAAGGATTACTTAGGCCACCTCATTTCACTCAGCAGTGCCTATTCAGTAAATTGACTCCTTCTCAGCCTAGGTAACTCCTTCTAGGCTAGTGTGGGGGTGAACACGCCATCACAAGGAGCAAAAATGCAAGTGTAAAGTTTGAGGGCACAATCTAGGAAGATAGGCCTCAGAACATCTGAAATTGCACTCAAGAACCGCATAAAAAATTTTAGGAGAAAGAAAGATCATGGAGAAAAAACAAAGGAGTAAGATGGAAGAGGGAATATAAAGCTTATTTGAAATATATAGCATTACTTCTTAAGTGATTAATGGCATTTTTATGTCTCCTACAGCAAAATTACTGTATTCCTAAGAAACAAAATATACTTTTCTATGCAAATGTCTGTAGTAAATAGTGAAGTAGGAAGAGACCTCCTTGCCCTTCACTATAAAGAAAATGGACAGAACTGTCATCTCTCTGCCACTAACATTCAGAGTAGAGTATTGTAGAGCAAAAGCAATCATGGGAAAAGTAGAGAAGATAACAAAGGAGAGAAATAGAATCAAAGGAAAGTACTACAAGTTTTAAAGAAAAAAAATAAGAGAAGAGTTCATTAATCTCTTTCATTGAGCCAAATATGAAAAGCCTCAAAACATCTTCAAATCAGAATCAACATAGTTCAGCTGCACAGTGTGCCCAGACGTTGAGAACCCAAACAGGATAATCTTCCCCTTCTTATGCACTTGGTAGCAATTATCCATCGTGTGTGTGCGTGCAAGGGATTTGGGGAGTGGCCTGGAAAGCGACAGGGACAGTGGATCTGTGATTACATAGATTCAGTAGTCAAATGACTCACTTGCTCATGGAGGGGGAATGGGCTGGGGCTGAAGACAAAACTGTAGCCCAAAGTCTGCAGATAATACCAATGAGGTATTACCAGAGGAGAATTTTATCACATCCCTTGGCCCAAACAGAACCTTAGCACAAAGTACTTGATTTGACCTAACATGAGAGTCATTTTATTTTCTTTGTACATTTTTTGCCTCTAACTCTGCAAGTACATTAAGATAAGACAGTTAGTGGTATTTCAGTCCATGGGAAGCAAAAGCTGTTCTATTTAACATACTTAAAACAAATTTGCAATTAATCATATGTCTGAACAAATTTTTATTGTATTATCGTATTTCTTAGATTCAAATTATTAGCACAGGCACAAAATTGCACAATTAGAGCAACAGATACCTATAGTATATTTTACATCTTTGCAAGGCTCCTGAGAGCTAAGACAACTCAAATGTCAAATGTGCTGCTTTTTTTCATTAGCAGCAAACTTGAAAGTACAATCCATAGTGGCATTTACAGTAGTAGAACTATTCCATTTTTTATGTGTGATTAAGAAATAACAATGCAATGCACATAGAAATATATCACCAGACAAATACCAACCCTAAAACCCAATTATTCTGAACTGAACACTACTGCATTGTCAGAACTTACAAACTGTATATCAAGAAACTGAAGAAAGGACGTAAAATGCTCTTGTAAAATAAAGGCATCTTTGCACCACTGAACAGACTCACTCTGAAAACCTCATGACTAATAAAAAAAAAAAAAGAGATGCCTATTAACTTTTCATTTCTGAATTTTGGTTTCTATAAAATTAAAGCTTCAATGATGAAGCATTCCCAAAAAAGCACAAAGCCAGTTAGGCCACTAAACAGTTCAGTTCAAAGTCCAGGCCACTTCCCCAGTGGCTAATGGCAGGGACCCGGGCCTGCCCACTACTCCAGGTTCCAGCCCTGGGACCCTATAGATCAGTTGTTCTCAAACTGGGGCCGCCATTTGTGTAGGGAAAGCCCCTGGCGGGCCGGGCTGGTTTGTTTACCTGCTGGGTCCGTAGGTTCGGCCGATCACAGCTCCCACTGGCTGCGGTTCGCCGCTCCAGGCCAATGGGGCCTGCAGGAAGAGGCGCGGGACAAGGGATTTGTTGGCCACCACTTCCAGCAGCCCCCATTGGCCTGGAGCAGTGAACAGCGGCCAGTGGGAGCCGCGATCGGCCGAACCTGTGGACGCGGCAGGTAAACAAACCGGCCAGGCCCGCCAGGTGCTTTCCCTACACAAGCAGCAGCCCCAGTTTCAGAACCACTGCTATAGATAGCAGCCGTCCACAGCGTCCCGTTAACTAAACCACATGGCTGCTACATTTCCCTGGGCCACTTTCCCACAGCACCAGCACAGTCTTCACTCTTACCTCAGGATCTTGTCCTGGTTGAATCCCAACAGCCAGCACAGCCCTTCTCTGATTGGCTGCATCCCTCACAGCTTCTCTAGGCCACTTGGAGGACTCTCTTCCATTGCTTCTTTTTGGGATGGGATGAGCCGCGATTGGTAGGAACCTAAGGCCTACAGCAGGGGGCTTCAAAGGGCCTGGTACACCCTATCACAGGCTCCATACGCTATAGCTCAATGCCCCACGGCAGCAACTCTAGTCTCCCCATGTCCCCCTCAATATAATGCCCCTAGTTCCTCATCCCAAACAAACCTGCTTGCCTCATGTCTACCTATAGGCTGATCTGCTCTCCAATTCTAACCCACACTAACCCACATGTGAGGTGATAGGGAGAAGTGAGGATTGAGTCAGAAGGAGTTTGCGGGAGTTGTAGAGTGGAGAAAATCTCCTCTTTGACAAGCTTCCTGTATTTCATCAGAAAGGTGTACCAATTTGACAAACCACAGAAGGTTTGTCTGAGAGCCGCTCCTCTCCCACAATTCAATCCTCATATTGCCCCCATTCTGACCCCAAAAACTGTGCACACCCTTCTTCACATCTCCATTTACCCTACTGCACACTTCCTGGCTCCCCCAGCTGCTCTGGGCTCAGTGCACTGAGATGGCAAGACATCAGTGTGAAGAACCCATGAAGTGCCAATGTCTTGAAGAGCTGAGTTCCCTGCTCCAGCTGAGGAACTTTGCAGTCCTGTTCCCTCCCCAAATGACCCCTGCAAACACATTTCTTCATCTCTTGAAGCCCCCTTCCCACATCCTCACTTTCCTTTCATACCTCACCATATGGCTGTCCACCTCAAGGCCAAGGGCAGCTCTTAAGCCTGTATCATTTAATTAACCATTATTTTGCAGGCATTGTGTTCCTGAAAATACCTATAACAGTCATTTAATATCTATATTCTGGAGACTATGTTATGTGATAAAAATATGCAGTACAATACATTAAAAATAATTTTGTGACAAAAACCCCATTGTGCTTGCTTTTATTAAGCTGATGAAAAACACCCTCTGATTTCACTATTAAACTGGACTGGAAAAAAAACCTGAGTGATCAATTTATTACTCAGAGAATTCAACTGCAGAAAAAATAATTTGCCAAAGTAATTTACAGCAACTGCTAACATATACAATTACATGATGGGGACAAAAGAACAATTCTGATGTAATACCGAATCCAAAGAAAATAAATGCCATGAGACCCAATTCAGTGATGGAAATGATGGTAGAATCTGGTCCTATGTAATCAAAGAACACAGAAAGTTAAGTAAATGCATTCACATTTTCAAAGATTCACTCCTCAAAATGTAATTGGTACCTCTTATCATATCTAGATGATATTAATAGAATGGTAATTTGCTGTAAAATACTGTCTCATACCCAAAATCTTTCTTTCATCTTAGAGTAAATAGAAAATTATAATAAAGTTTATCTCTGCTAAAACTGAGTGTCTGCAAGAAACAGCTGTAGGGAAATCTTGTTAGCTAGTCTCATCTGGAGTTACGAGTATAATATGAACATTCAGCACTGACAGAAAAACACCACAATTTTGGGATCAAAATGGGAAAGGTTATGTAATTTACAAACAACCTATACTGGAAGTGGTGCAACAGGGTGAGTTCCTGAAGGATTGTGCCCCAGGAGGTACAATCCCTCCTGAGTTCCCAGGCATAAAGTATGCAGCAAGATGCACCATCATTTAGCATGGTACAGCATGCCACCATCTCTACAAACATCCTATTCAACAAGTGCAGAGGCTGTGAATGTGCCTGGTCTTACCACAGAAAGACATTATTTGAGCCTTTCCCCTCTGTGCACCTATGTGAATGTCAGAAAGATGCTAGATTCAAAAGGGCTTTGGAACCAACCTTAGAAAGGGACACATTTCAATGTAATTTTTATTTGGGAAAAAGATAGATTGGCTTTCTTTATTGTGTGTCTTATTATCAAAACAATTCATAGTTCCACAATCCCTTGTATGCCACATGGGAGTACAGTGCCAAAAAAGTAAGGAAAATGGGGGAAAGGAACAGCACAAAAAAACAGATTTTTCATAACATCTCTACAACACTCAAACAAATGTAGAATTTGCTGTATCTACCTAATCACTCCTTCACCTCCTCATATCACACCACATAAATTGTACCGTCAATTAAACTATATGCCTGAATAGCAACTCAGTGAATTTAACATTCAAAACACAAACATGCCACTACAAATGAATCACTTTTATTATAAAATACTTATTATTTCTGTCAAACATTGTATGGAAAGCTGCCCAACCACACTAATGTACAGAACTGAGAAATTATATCTCAATCTACCCAGGATTATTTTACTCCAGAAATAACAGAGACCAATGTTGAGCCTCAGATTTTACTTTCTCAATTCTTATTCTTCTGATTTTAAATACTATATTTTTTTGGAAAAAAGTGCTTTATTTATGTTGTTAAAGCTAGTTAAAAAAAGTTGAAGGGGGAAAAAAAAGCCTAGCTCAAGGGTCCTAGACTAAACACACTATTACTGAATTGATAACTCTTTACTGAACCCTTCAATAGGCTTCTAGTTTGCTTGCACAACAGATTGGTTTCCTGTGGAGAAATAAAAGATAAATCGCTTTCTAGAAGGCTCTTAATTCCCATGAACTTTTGGAAGTACAATCAACAAATGAAAGGGAATAAAATAAGTTTGTAGATATGTAAACACATGGCTGTAATCAATAACCCTGAACACAATGGGATAAACATCAATACTGATCAAAGTCTAAAAGCAACCCCATTTTTGCAGTTCTGTAAAGACGATTTATTTTACTCTTGATTGACTTCAATTACAGTGTTTCACTTCTTATATCACAATAACCTGAAAAGAGATAATGAGCAGTAAAGCTTTTTCACCCATGAAATTACTCTCTATGTGCCTCTTTTACTCATGAATTCAAGGGCAGCGGTGTTTTTAACTTAGATTATAAACTCAGTTGCTCCAACTGGAAGAGTCAAAGGAATTAGAGAAATTGGTTCGTGTGACAGCGTCGGTTGCTCACCGCTGTGGCGCCTCCTCCTGGCCGCTTCGGGGAATTAGTTTTATGCCAGTAGAGCGCCCTCCTTGGGTGGCGTTCCGCCTGTCGTCGCGCCTCTGTGGGGTGCACGGACTTGCGTTGCTCCCGACGTCGGCGTCCTCTTCCGGAGCACTGCCCTCCGACAGTGCCCCTCTGTCCAATCACACCCCCTTCCGGGGGGTGGTGTTAAACAACAGTCCCACACCCTCGAGTCCGATCCTCAGAGTCCAGGACCCGGTGTGGTTCTGACCGGCCGCTCCCTGCGGCCCGTGGCTGTGCATGGGACAGCACAGCAAACAAGGGGGAAAAAGGGGGGGGGGGACTCAGGCCCGCCCACTACTCTGAGTCCCGGTCCAGAGGCCCTCGTGTGACAGTCTCACTGTCTTCCTTCTCCTTCCTCCTCTGACTATCCCTCTGGACCGCTTCCCCAACAGCCCTTCACTACGCTAGGCCTCCTCCTCCCAGGCCTGCCGCCTAGCAGGCTATGGAGTAGGGCCTTCTCCCACTCGCTCAGGCTGGCCTGCACTGCGCTGTCCGTGGTGCTGGCCTCCCAGCTCTGGAGACAGACCTTCCCCTCTGAAGGCCTGGGACAGACTGACTGCTCCTGCTCTGGGCAGCCTTTTATATGGCTAAGCCGGGCTCTGATTGGCTGGCTCCAATCTGCCCTCTTATTGGCTCCCAGTAAGCCCTCTCCTGATTGGTTGGGCGGCTGAGCAGGCGCCTAGACCTGCTGCAGCCTACCCTCTCTGAGTGTGGGCAATCGCCCCACCACAGTTCCCATAAATCCTAGAATATTGTCTATAAATACAAAGGATCAATGCTGAACTGAGACCCAGTTTACGACTCACACCTAATTCCAGAAGGAGGAATACAGGAGCCTGTGGAGCTAGAAGTGCTGCCTTCTCCCAAAATGCAATAGGACAACTGACCCTTTGTTCAAATGTCATTAAAAGGGAGAGGGATATAAGCAGATTTTAGTAATGAATTCAGTTGCAAACAAAAATCACTCACACATGGGAAGGATAAAAAATGTTTGCATAATATGTTGTATTTTTTGCTTAATACTACAGACAAGGTGACTATTTACCATGTCATTTACATAATGGGACAACTTTGCTCTGTTTATGCCACTGTAAATCTGGAATAACACAACTAACATCCATGGCCTTTTAGAGCCATGTAAATGGGAGCAAAGTCAATGACATGGTAAATTATCACCTTGTCTTTTGAGTTACCGTAATTACTACAATTCAGTGGGTATCTGAAGTGTAAGTAAAACAGTAGCCAAAGCAAAAATGATAACAACAGCATGGTTGAAGAGTAAGAAGAGAAAGTCTGTTAGTTTAGCTGCACAGATTCCTGGTGGAATACATTAGGATATCTGTTCTGGAGTAACTTATTAGTGTAAATCAGAGATATACTTTATTTAATTTTTTTCATGAAGCTGATTGTGACACAAGACAAATGACTGGAAAGTAAGTATAAAAATGATAGATCAGACTACAGCATTTTGCAAGAGTACTATTTTTCAATGATTATTTATTATCTGTTAAGGACTTATTATCTGTGAGGTACAAAAACACAAGTAAAGTCAGTCCTTCCTCAGAGAACTTTGCAGTCTAAAAACACAGACAGAGGTGAGACAAGATGGACTGGGAAACTCAGAGGAACGTGAATGGACAATGTCTCCCAGGGATAAGATGGGGGGGGGAGGGAAAGAGAGGACCAAAAGCTATTCTCTGTGGATGTTCAAGATGAAGAAGTACAGAGCATGAGAAATAACCACCAAGGGAGGTGATGAAAGAGCAAATAGAGAGATAGGAGGAGACCAAGGTATAACAGGCCTTGAAAGGCAATTAAGGACAGAGTGATAAAAAAGAGGTAGTGAACAACAGCACTAAAGGCTGAGGAAAGGATTATAGAAGACAAGGGGACAGTGCTAAAAAACTCCAACTTCCTAAAAAAGTTGCAACCCCAAAATTGTATCAATGAATTTTTTACAAATTAACATGGAAGGGGACATTGATTTTCTTGGGACAGGAGGTGCTTCTGTAATTTACAAAATGTTATTGTTTGGAATTAGTTCAGACTCGGACAATTTCCTAGCATTTAACATTACAGACATGTTGCAAGACTAAATAAAATAATTTATTTTGTTTAATATCTGGAGTTTTGTACCAATTTAGGAAATTATTTCAATTTAATGTTTGTTTTTTAGTTACTCCAGGGATGAAGAAATTGTGTTTCTTTAATCAAGCTTTTAGAATGGAGAAAAGTATTTTATTTCAGTGTTTAACGTTATAGGCTATAACATATATGTGCAAACAGTTCTTACTCCAAGGAAGACATCCACTTATTTTATAACATACCAACCCACAGAATAAATTATTATACCTGCACTTCATGATTTCCCTGGACAATCTAAGTAAAAAAAAAAACCCTATCCAAACTCGAGAATATATTTAAAGATTTTCATGCAATTGATTTTCGGAAGATTCAAACACGTATAAATAAGCATGACAGTTTGAATATCCATTCTATAAGACTCTATTGATTTGCTTTTATCTTTGATATGCTCTAATATGGCAAGTTAATTCTGAAGGAAGACAACACATGTTGGTCAGATATTGAGGAAGATGAAGTAACACCTGCACCCCAAAGAGTCATCGTGACCTTGTCTTCAAAGAAACAGTGAAGACAGAAAGTGGAATGGTTGAACAAATCATTGCAAGTTGATTTTGTAAAGTTAAAAGTTATTGCTCAAACCACCGCAAAATTAAGTCTGCATTTCATGTGCCAAGAAAATATCTGTTGGCCCTGCTTCTTGCCTTGTATATCAGAGCACTACCTTAGGCTTTGCTGTGTTATATTCCACTGTAGAGACATGCACAAAAATGGGAACTAAATTCACAAGATATGACTTCACCTGCCTATTAAAATGAAGGCTAAAGCACTTACTTTATGCACAGATAGTACTCTATCACAGCAAGACGTTAAGAATGCCTTTTAGAAGACACTACAATTATCTAGCATTGCAGATCTGGTAATTTAGTTTGTAAAGCAATCCAATGGTGTGTCACATTATAGCCATGGTCTGTGTACCTTTAGCAGAAAAATAAAACAAATTCTAATGTACATTTCATAGCACAGCTAAGATTCCTGCATGCAGGTTGAAAAAGAAAATATAGGTCCTATTCATCAATGAGTTATACTCTTAATTACAAAATATGCATTGAAGTCACAGAGGAAAAAACACATTGGTCTTCTCTTTCATATAACGTAAATATCAATCTTCAAAATCCATGGCTGCATGGTGTGAAATGAAAAATGTGTCCAGTATATGACTGAAGCCATATGGTGATAGTGGGAAGAAATCAGAGAAGGAATAAATGTGACATTATCAAGCAAATAATGAGGATTCATGAATAAAAATGAAGGATATTTTTGGAAAAGAAAGGCAACACAACTTGATCAGCCATTACACAGGTCTAACATATAATAGTATGCAGTCAAGACCTTAACTGGGGACAACTATAGCCACCATTATTGTTGAAACTTTTGCACAAGTTTGGCCTCTTCTTGCAAAGATTATCCAAAATCATCTTGTGTACAGTCATATTTTCCTTAAAAGTTAGCACTGGCTGTTTTCTTTTTCTTCTTTCTTTGTACAAACATATTTGGATTGAGCAATACAATGGAAATCCCAGCTGCCACTTTTATTTCAGCTCCCCACATCTCTATTGCAGGGATTCACTTCTATCCTTACAGAATAGGCATGAAATCAGTAGGCTGCTATAGAAATTAACAGAGAATGGTATCCTGTATAAAGGATTTTCAAACAATTCTGTAGAATTCTATAGCAGGGATGTAATTTAGTATGATCATTCAAAAGAACCTATATAAAACTGTCATTTTCTATTAAACTCCACAGGACTTTTTGTTCTCAAATCCCTTTCACAAAGTGCTGACAAGGAATGCAGTCTCATTCCACATACATATCTTTGAGACTGCCTCGTCTATACTAGAAAGCAACTATTAGCATTCAGCAACTTTTTGCTTTTGCTCTTACCTCACCAGCTAACCACTACTTGGCTATGGGCTTCTCTACAAGATCTGGGGTCAGGGATGGGAAATATTTTCAGAGTGATATGTAGACATTTATCCCTACTCCTCTCTAGAATCACTGGGAGCCATGAAGCAAAATCACTGCACACTATTTTGCAAATGTACTCCCTAGAAGCAACTCCTTGATCTATTGTTCAGGAGTGTGCTATTCTAAAAAAAGTAACTTGTGGGACATCTGAAAATGCCAAGAAATAAATGTAATAGCTGGAGTCATGTGAAATATTTATAATAAAGCCCAACACCACGTTATAGACTTACAACTCAGCTTGTAAACCTTTCACACTGATATGGGCCCAGCTTTGAATGAACCTGTGCATATCATATAAAAATCATTCTTTCACATATTAATCCAGAGATGACAAAGGCATGTTAGAAGAAAGGATGCAGCTTCCTGCTTCTTTTCCAGACACAGATTAGGAAATGCGAACTTGGTCACTGCTATTGGATTCTTAAGAAACAGCTGAGAATGTAACACACTTGAGTGGCTGATATAACCTCAGCCAAATCCACTGGTTGCTTCCCCTAATCCATCATAATCACCCACTTCTTGTCCAGAATGAGTCTCAGACAGCTTCCCAATCCAAGCCCCAATCTTACTCAGGCACTGGGGAAAATGCTCATCTGCACTCATGGAGCTAGATATGAGAGGGAGAGGGAGAGAGAGAGAGAGAGAGAGAGATCTAAAGCTAGGTGTCATCTGCACACAGAACACACTTTATTCCATACCTCCTTACTATGTCCATGTTTATAAAACACAGAAACGCAAGTTCATTCCCTCATTCTCACAGGAGATGATAAAAATACCTTATTACACAAATGTTTTACATTAATCATACTGGTATTTGTTTTCGTACGTTGTGGCCATGTACACTGACAGGATCTTTGTAGGAAAAAAATAATTATTTGACTTGTGTGTGTGGTTGCTTATCAAAGTGTTGGTCTAACAACAATGGACAGAATCAAGGATAGTACAGAAAGGCTCAGTAAACATCCATCAATGGCTCTCGCAGTGCACCTTACTCCTAATATACATCTGCCTCTTCAACCCAGGAAATTTCTTAAGCAAAGGCAATCAATAGTGTTGAATTATGTAATGTTTCTGTGATTTACACAAACATTCAACTTGTCCCCAGGTGAAAAGTTACAGGCATACAGTAACACCCAGAATTTGACCCAACATTGTTAGGAATAGCATGATTCTATCAAATGTAACTTAATAGGCTGCTGCAATGTCAGAGAGAGCATAAATTCAATTTTCTTAATATTATTTTCTAACAGTGGCAAAGCCTGCTTTGTTATGTTGATTAGTCTGTTTGTTCCTCTGTGACAAGATCGGGTTTTATGCATAAATGTTTTTATCCAGAATGCCTGCATTGCTTTTTCTGTAGCATGGTACAAAACAAGCCTGATTATCACAAAGCTAATAACGCAAAAGGTCAAAATTAGGCTGCAGCATATTTTTTCCAGTTGTTGGAATTCAATATGGTTTGGTTTTCATCTTCTTTTTACTGCAATGTGTCTCCTCATGGTCCTTTCATACAATATTTCCCTTTATCCTATTCCTTTCAGGTTCTTATACTGCCCTTCACAATGGTATTTGAGTACTTTTCAGTAGTGATGTGATTTGTATCTTTCTATCCCTTTCTCTCTCCCAAGGAGAAAAAAAATCTGCATGTAGATCAAAATTTATATTTATTTATCTGTGTATTTTAGTTAGCGAAGGCAAGGTCCCATGTATGCCATTCACTCAGTAAAAAATACAGCGAGGTTTGAAGTGGTTCTCAGATCCTACAGGAGTTTGTTCCATAGTCTTGGATTAGTTCCTGAGACATTACTGTGTCCTGAACAACCCAGCTTTACTCTTGAATTAGATAAATCTGCTGTGCCTGAAGAATGGATATGTCGGTTGTGGTCTTTGTTCCAAAGCTTTAGGTGATCTTTTTAACTATTTCAGGTCCAGAACATTATTGCCTTGGAGAGATCTTAGAGAGGTAAGGTGGCTGAGGTAATATCTTTTATTGTACCCGCTTCTATTGGTGAAAACTTTCACTCTACATAAAGCTCTTCTTGAGGAAACACCTTGGATGATTTAATAGAATTTGGTTCGATCTATGAGCCTTCACAGAAGGAGCAGGATCAAAGGCCTCTTGAGTTGCTTAGAATCTGGAAGAGCTCTGACCACTGCTTGTAGTCCTCTACATCTTGACTAGACCAGGTGCAATGTGTTACCAGGTGTATTGGTTTGTCTGGAAATGACCTGTGAAAATCCTACGGAGTCAAGCGAGGAAATGAGTTTGGGAGTTGTTGTATCTGAGGCCTTGTCAATGGTAATGTTGAAGTTACCTAGGACAACTGGTGCAGGGTATTTTACTGCCTAATATATCAAGTTCTGAACCTTTAGTCTTTGGAGGTCTATTAGTGAGCACAACTTTCTCTTGTTAGATAAGTGAATTTATGTTGTCTTATGTAAAGTACTTTTTTGATTTGAAGTTAGAGGAGAAGGCAAGTTCAGTGCCACTTGCAGACCTGTGATGAGCTGAGTTGCCTGGGCAGGATCATTTGAAAGAATACAGGGCTCACAGTACCATCCAGCCAGGTCTTGGTAATACAGGAGGGGTCTCACCAGTGATGCAGTTGTGAACTCCTTTCTGTTTGTTCACCACAAATCTTGCACCGATTAGAATCAGCCTGATTCACTGTGGCTTTGTTGAACCTACTCTGGCTTGTAGACAGGTGGTGGTTTTGAGCAGTCACAAAGCCATTAATATCTTGTATCAAGGAAGGTTAGAGGGGTAGATTATAGAGTTTGTCAAATGCCCTGGACGTTTCAGATCTTGTCAGCAGTCTGGCACTGGCCTGAGTTCTAAGTTCCTCTCTGTTAAAATAGCCATTTCTAAGGATATTGCCCTAACTAAGAGTTATCAGCCTCCAAGCTAACAGTTACTCTACAACAACAAGCCAACCTTTCTCCTTCTCCAGTACAGATGAGATGATTATCAGAATAATGTGGGGATTTATTTTCCAAGACTTGGAAGATTTACCTTAAAAAAGGAATGGTCTTTTCCCTTTTCTGAATATTTCTTAGATCAAAAAAATGACAGCAGCATAATCTTGATAAAAAACACAAATTCAATCAACAACTCTTAGTCATGTGACCTTTTGTTCCAGTCCCTTCTGAAGGGTCCACAGAGCTTTTTGTTTAACTAGAGCGAAATGGATTTAGTTGTTCAGTAACATTATATAAGAAGGAAAGGATCTCCTTTGCTATCTTGCTATTCTTAGTGGCTGGCTATCTGATACTTACAATAAAAGATGTGCCAACTATACAAACTATACTTGTGACAGAATGTACCCATGTCCACACTCTTCACACTACTGTAATAATCTTTGTACAAAGTATGCCTTGTGAGGTATCATTTGAAAACTCATAATTTGCTGGTCAGTATCGTCCTGATAAAAAGTGTGTGGCAACATTGTGAACATAATGTGAAGTTATAAGATTCCACCTGAGGGTGTTATTAACACGTTTCAAACCGAGGTTGGCAAACAGGTCCGTCTCAGACAAAGGAATGTGTGCTCTGCTTAATTTGCATTTAAGCAGTAAACAGAGTCATCAAGCAGGAAGGAAAACAAAGGAAGCTCAAACAGATGAGGAAAAAGCAGCAGGGAATATTCTTCCCCCATAGAGTTTTTGTTTCCTGGAACCCAGCTGGAAATGTATGAAACTATAAAAGGAGGGACAAATACCCCAAGGCCTCCCCACCTCTTCTTTCTCTGCCCATCTCATTCACGGCTCCCAAAACAACAAAAGAACCATTCATTGGATTCTGGGAGGAGTCCTGACCTCAGAAGTTTGGTCAGTAAGACTGCTGACCACATGTAGCAGAGAAAACTTCGCTTTGAATTTAACATGGTTTGTTAAGTTAGGCACAATTGCGTTTTATCTTGACTTTTCTTGTAACCACTTCTGACCTTTATTCCTCATTACTTGCACTCACTTAAAATCTCTCTCTTTGCAGTTAATAAACTTGTTTTATTGTTTTTTTCTAATTCAGTGTGTTTAAATTGAAGTGTTTGGGAAACTCCATTTGGGGTGGCAAGTTGTGTGCATATTATTTCTATTAAAGAAACAACAGACTTTATATAAACTTGTATTGTCCCAGAGAGGGCTTGGCAGTCAAGGACATACATTTCTGGGGGGAAATCTAAGACTGGGTGTGTATTGGGGTCACCCTGCAGAATAACCAAGGCTGGTAAGAGCCAAGGTGTGGCTGGCTGGGCTGCAGCACACATACAGACATAGCTGGGAGTGACTTGCATTCTGGAGATTATTTGTGAGCAGTCCAGGCTGGAGGCTACAGTAGCAAAGGGCACCCTAGGTTAGAGGGCAAGGGTAACACAGCTACTCATTAGTCTGGATTGTACCTTGGTATGTCACAAAACTCTCTGGTGTTCTTGACACTAGAATTTTTCTAGCACTGCACTACTACTGATGCAACTCTGACAATGGTAATAACGGTGGCAGCACCATCATAGATAAAATGCTGCTGATGTTTTAATAACTGCTTTGCTAGATCTGTTCTCGTAATGGTAGTAAATATGAAGAAAATTGTTAGTACAATTTGTAATGATTCTGCAATTTACTTTCCTTTAATATTGTCTTCAATATTGTTTCTCAGGCTCAGCATGAAAGAATGCTCGTTTTATTGGGTTAGTCAAGACATGTATCATTGGACTCAATTCAGCTTACTGTTCCAAGTTGTTTTGTGGCCCCTGTCATCTCAAGATATATTGAGAACACACTGCATTCTATTACTTCCTGAAGTAAGCCTGTTCTTCCTGCATGTCAGTATTTACCATACTCACCTGACTCAAGACTCTCCATGATTATAGCACTATTTTCATACAAATGTTTTGTATTTCTGTCAACAGCTTAATAGAAGATTGGGTTTAAGATAATACACCACTGTTTGCAACCTTATAGGGACATGATTAGCTATAAGTCTAGTTAATTACAAAAGTGATTATAAAGTTGTTTTAGGTACTAGAGCTTACTCCAAGTCCCCCTCTGACATTTTTGTGGTTTTATAATGACAATTCTTCAAGCAACCCCAGGGGAAACTAACTGGATACACTGAGGAAACAGAGGCTGTAAAATGCACTAAGCAAGAAAGCTGAGGGGAAAAAGAATAAAATATTTTATTCTTTTATTTCTCCAACATCTCTCAGCTAAAGTAATCTAAGGTCTCATTTGTAACAATCATAGATAAAAATATTCAGGCAAAAGTATGACTGTTAGTTTGACAGAGTCGCTTTAACTATGGAGTTGTTACTGAGCCCCACTAAACTATTTTTATTATTGTTACAATTACTACTAAGCTAAATTTGTCAGCCCACTCAAACACTGCCCTCTACTGGTTGGATTGTCACTGTTGGACTTGCCCAACGTGTGAAAGTGACAGATATGAGAGAGTGTGCAATTTCTTGCAATATCCTTAAAAAAACTTTTAAAATTAAGTTTAACTATCTTTGGAGTTCATTTTGTTAAATCCAAAGATTATGTTTTATTGTGAACTGGGGTCGTATGTAACTTTTCTAGGAGAGAGATGGGATGTGAACCCTGGGAAGTGTTATGAACCTCAAAGGATTATATTGAACAATGGTCCAAACAAGAATGGACTTTTGGGTCAAGTGGTTTTCTTGGGGATCTCTAGGGGGAGGTGAATGCAAGTTTCCCACCTCCACTTATGCAAAACCCCAGACTTTTATAGCTACATCCTGAGACGGGAACCATTGTCTAATGATTACCCATTCCTGGAATCTGAAGATCAAAGGCCCAAGCTGTAGAAAGGAAAGACCGAACTTTTCATGGGTGTACTAGTTCGAAGCTGAGGAGAGAGGAGGGATGAAAAATGTTAGAGGGAGAGGGAAAGAGAAAGGGGGAGCTAATGTGGATCATCCCACTGGTGTGATGATTCTTTTTTTAAACAAGAACAAGTTAGTGCTTTAATTCTTCTAGCATCTGGAGAGTTATTTACTTCAAGGACACTGTATTTCAGAAATTTAAGTAATGACCCTTTTTATGTTGTACCTAAGGGACTTCTTATGTTGGGTCCTTTCTATTTTTCTAATGTCAAGCTCCAGAAGAGCCAATTAATTGTAAGATGTGATGCTCCATAAATCAATAAAATAAATAGAATGTATTTTGCAATATTTAAGGCTTTAGCTCATAGACTCCTCTTGCACATTTTTGTCATATGTTTTGTGTAGGCTACCTCCTTTCCTCCCTCTCTCAACCAATAATACAAAGTTGGTATATAGTAAATCTGAGTAGAGCTGGGCAAAATACTTCTAACACCATTTCCCATAAAAATATGCCTATTTAAAAAATATTAAACATTCAAAAAATGAAAGGCAAATTTAGCCACTTTCTTAAAATTCTTGATGAAAATTAATGATTTTTTTAAATTTACTAAGACTATTGTAAAAAATGTGTGACAAATTTTTCCTCCCCATCCCCAATTTTGAAATTGGTTGATATAGATTTTGATTGGCCATGTAAGTGAGATGGCATAGCTTCTACTGCCATCATTCATTGTGCCTATTCTGTGTGTTCAAGAGAAGTAGCAGAAGCCATTCTGAGTCATTTTTTCAGGCTCTCCAGGTATGGAAAAAATTTTCAAAGGCACAGAGGATAGTTAGGGTTGTAAGTCAATGGGAATTGGATTCCTTGACCTTTTAGCCACGTTTGAATGTTTTACCTATGGTTTCGGGGCTCCTGAGCCAGTGGGGGGTGGATTGGAGAAGAGGTACTATGCTAATTGGATTCATGGATATTTTGTGTTTTATTACCCCTGTAGTGCTAGTATACAGACCATACGAATCAATAATGTTTTATCTACATCATAACTTTGATAATCACAGTAATGATGTCCTCCACCTAAAATGGCCTTTCCTCATGCTGATTCCCAAAAATTCCAGTTTAAGGTACACACAGAATTTGCTCATGCAAGTGCAACCCCTGGCTGTGAGTTGGGGCAGTCTTCTTAGTGAAACAAAGAAGATATCACACACTAGCTTTTGAGCCAAAAGTCAGTATAGATAAGCCCTTCAATTCCCTTAAGGCATATTCTTTCTATATTTTTGTTAGAGAAATTTGATTTGGCAGCAGGTGTTATAACTCACAGCCTTCTATAATATGTATAGTACTTCTTGAGTCTAAAAATTAAAGGAAACATTAATTCACACAATATGAGGTCAAACCCCAAGAAATCCACTGCCACAGGAGATCTTAGAGTCATACATTACAGCTTTGTTTTAAAGTGTGGGTCTTCTCTGAAAAGTGACTTTGTAAAAACAGCATCATGGGGTTCCACATTTATTCTGTCTCAACAACTTCCATATCAAAATATGCTCAGATTACAAAGTAAGACTTTTTTCAAACTGCTACTCTGCAGACCCCACTTCATAATTTAAATTGTGCTCTTTTTGGCTAGTGCACCATTACCAGTAAAAAAGACTCTGCAAGCCATGTGCTATCCTCCATTATATCTGTGCAACCCCATTGTCTTCAAATTATGCCTTTGGTTATAACTATTCAATCTTAATACTTTCACTGGGATTGTGCAGGAGTAACTGAGGGCATATTTTGATGACAACTGAGTTGCATTGAAGACATTTAGTTAATGTTGTTGATTATATGCAAATCAGAAAGGAACCAATTAGCTATGCAAGGCCGACAATATTAAAATGATATTTTTTCACTAAGATCAATAATTTTCCTGAGAAATTGCATGGCTCAAAATTTTTATCCACCATAGGATTTGTCATATCAGATTAGAGCATTTGTCTCCCAGGTATCCTGTTTTCCCCAGCTATTGCTCACAGCAGGAAAAAAGACAGTTACCTTTTTCCGTAACTGATGTTCTTCGAGATATGTTGCTCATGTCGATTCCATATTAGGTGGGTGTGCTCGCCACTGCACCGGTGCCGGAATTTCCCCCCCTCAGTGGTATCTAGGGGACCATCCCTGGTACCCCCTGGAGCAGTGTGGACATGCCATGGTAGAAGGGGCGCCACTGGCTCCCTCCATCCCCAGTTCCTTCTTGCCGGAAACTCCAACAGTGGAGATGGAGGACAAATCATGGAATGGACATGAACAACACATCTCAAAGAACATCAATATGTAGCAGGGTGCTGGTGCAAAAGCACATAATTAGCCCCTGCCCGGTCAGCCCCTATCAAGGGAAGCAGATTGGGGCTGATGGAAAAGGCTTGATGCTGGCCTGAGTATTGGTCTGCTGGTCTGACAAGCTAAGGGTTATAAAGGCTGGCAGGGAGCCAGAAGGCAGGGAGGAAGTTAGAGGCCTCCTAGCTGAAGGCTGACTCTGCCTGTAAAGCTTTTATATAGATGGACACTGGTGGTGGGACAACCGTAAGTAAATAAAGACATGGGTGTTGCACAACCCTGAAGCCTCTCCGAGCCTTACTGGGGAGAGCAAGTGGGCCCCAGGAAGAGGGCGGGTAGTGAATCCTGTTACACCACCCTAACAGATGCCATGGACCAAAGGACGTCCATCAGGGAGTCCGATGGCTCCTCTAGCTCCTCTGCCTGGAGGCCCAGGTAGGAGGTGACCTTCTTCAGTAGGGTCCTCATGGGCCTGGGAGGTCTACCCTTTTGGGGCCTCCACCTCTGGTGGAGGGTGGGATGTGAGGCCAAAGGTCTATCCAAGCCCCCTGCCACCGACTGGACTGTCTGCAAAGGCTGGGTAAACCCCCAAGGGTTCCAGGGGTATCAAGCTGCCAGCCACTGGTCTTGGGCCATGGGGTCAGTTGCGGTGCCAATGATGTAGACAGCATCGCCAAGGCCAGGGCTTGTCCCACTGCCAAGGACTCCTGCTCAGTGCCCCAGCCTGAAGTGGAGTGGTCGCTGTCAGGCAACCATGATCGGTTAGACCGGTGGCACTTCTGTGTGCGGCGCCAACTGCTACGCCTCGACCTGTCCGATTGAGATGATCCCCTTGCACGGGAGCTCGGGGACCATCGGCGTTTGGCGGATCAGCATCGGTAATTCGGCGATCTACACCTCACGCTGCTCAACTGATACTGGGACATGGAGTGGTTCCGTCATCGGGAGGATCTCCCCGACCATGGGGATCCGCGTCTTGGTGAGAGGTGCCAGCGGGTAGGTGACCGGTGGCTCCGTTCATACGATCAGTCGCGTGATTGGTGCCGAGGCATTGGAGACACAAAGGGCAGGTCTCGATGCTCTTGCCAGGGGGCGCATGCCTCCGTAGGTCTGTGTCAGGTTACTGGTGAGCTGCGCCTCGAATCCCGCTGTTGGTGACCAGGGTCCGAACACCAACGAGGGCTTCGCTGCTCCTGCCTCCCTGCTTCCGAGGCACAATGGCTCCGTGCAGGTGAGTGCTGGCAGGACGTCCCCCACGAAGGGGAGCAGTGCCACTGAGGTGGGGATATATGGGAAGGTCCCAAGGCGGGTTTACCCCTGGACCGGGGTACCACCGGAGCCGGTGTGGGTAGCACTGGCAGTGTCAGGATCTCCTGCGCTTCCTGCAGTGCCTCCGGTGTCGATGGGACCTCTAGATGATGAAGGCCCTCTTCACTGTCCGGTGTGGCAGGCCTGGTACGGGATAGGCTAGACTGCTCAGCCTGAGCTGGGACCTTACTCCCTGCCGGAGGTGTTGAGCCATCCAGCACAGGTCTTGGCTCTCCTCCGGCCCTCTCCTTTCCCTTACAGGAAGTGGGAGATCGTCCCCTCGTGCTTCTCTTCGGCTTTTTGGCCGGAGCTGGGGAGGGGGATTGGTGCCAGCTTGTAGGTGGCACCGGCGGG
Source organism: Trachemys scripta elegans (assembly GCF_013100865.1). Lineage (NCBI taxonomy): Eukaryota > Metazoa > Chordata > Testudines > Emydidae > Trachemys > Trachemys scripta. The sequence continues at coordinate 55,974,685 of NC_048307.1, forward strand.
GCGCTCCGCACCGATGCTGTGGTGCTTGGGGCCAAGTTGGACCTCTGCTCTGGTGCCGGGATCAGCGCCGACTCCATCAGGAGTGCCCTGAGACGGATGTCTCTCTCCTTTTTTGTTCGGGTTTAAAGGATTTACAGATGCGACACTTGTTGCTTATGTGTCCTTCTCCTAGACACCTTAAACAGCTACCATGCGGGTCGCTGATGGGCATAGCCACTTACAACGATTGCAGGTCTTAAAGACTGGGGCCTGGGGCATGCCCCATCCCTAAGCTGAGTCCCGTCCGGAACCAACTAAACCAGAACTAACACTAAGGAAACTATTAACTATGTACAACTATTTTACAGGGAAATGTTCAAAAGAAACACCGAATGAAGTGCAATGCTAGCCGAAGCAGCAGACGTTCCAGCAACCATCACTGGCAGCAAGAAGGAACTGAAGGTGGGGGGAGCCGGTGGCACCCCTTATACCGCGGCATGTGCACACTGCTTCGGGGGCGCCAGAGCCGATCCCCTATGGATACCACTGAGGGAAAAACTTCCGACACTGGTGCATGTGGCGAGCGCACACACCTAATATGGAATGGACATGAGCAAGCACTCGAAGAAGAACTGTGTATTACTCAAGTATGTATAATCGGAGATATGTTACTGCTTTATGTTATATCCACAGCTGAAATGGCTGGGTAGTTTATTCTGAATTAACAGCAAGAATGAGGCATATGGTTTGCAAAAAACACATACAAGAGGTCCAAAGTCATCAATATATATAATAACTAAACACTGGCCATATTTATCAACGGCACTATAAACAAAGACTGACTCAAAACCAAATTTACACATGTATGAGAGTGCGTACATACTCACACACACTTTAATGTGGAAAAGATTTTTGGCAGCCACTGATATTTTTCATACTATGCTCTCTAGACTTGTTGTGAACAAGATTAGTCAGCTTTGGTAAAATTTCCACTTTAGGGCTCCCACCTTTGCTATCACCAATGGGGCTGAAGCGGTGATAGTGGAAAGACAGAATTAAAAAAAAAAAGGCAGTGCAGACGGAGCCTACATGCCGTTACAGATGTACTGTTTCAAGTGGGGTGCTTATTTTCAAACAAAAGGCAGAATAAAGCCCTGAGTACATACAACAGCTGTTTTCTGTTGCAGCAATCAACAGTCATTACTAATCATAATTATAGAAGGTGTGCGTTATCACTGTCAGTTGTTTGCCTGATTAGCTGTAATTTCTTCAGGTGCCTAGTGAGATATTTTTCTCTAATATGAACAGTCAGGGAACACAGAACTCTCAAAGCCACAAAGCAGAAATAATAAATATGGAATTCACACTGGAAGGATTTTTACAGAAGCTTTTTGGATAATCTGTTTTTCCTAAATTATTCTCTCTTATATGGAATATTTTAAAAAACATTTAATCAAAATGGCACCATCAAGATTAAAATTATAAGCCCTCAACCTACAATGAGATTTTTGTAGGTGTACCCTGGGGCATACTCAACCTTTAACAAAATGGTTATACTGTACTAATATAGGCAACAATCCTGCAAACAGGTGAGCATGTAATTTTGGTCACATGAGTAGCTTTAATGATTTCATGTTTGCAGGATCAGGTTCTCATTTTTGGCTAAGTCTCTTTGTTATGAATAAGTAAGCAGCTGACAGTGCACAAACAACTTTCACTACATGCCTTTATCAAAATCCACTTGCTGTGTTAAATTCTAATAAAGTGATAATCCTTCTTACTCCCCACCTTTAGGGTCAGCCTCACAACATTACACTCCTGCAGTGGGTTCAGTTTCAGCGTTTCTCCAAGGTTGCTGCAGCCCGATGTTTGATGCTGCATTTCACAGCAAACACAGACACCATCACTGTCAAATTTAATCTGAAAAAAGTAGAAAATCAGAGAAAGACTTAGTAATCAAAGCCATGCCTTTATTCCAACCATCATTATAATATTTATCTTCAACACAAGAAGGAACCAAGGAGTGACAACAATGTTCCACTATTTGAAATATACAATTCATAATATAATCTGTGATACAGCTTGAAGCAGAATGACTTCTGTTGACCAGCAGAAGCTACAAAAATGAAACTAGGTGAGAGAAAAATATTGTAGAAAAGTAAGGTAAATAAAAGTAGCTGTATCTTTAAGGCCTTCTGTGGGCTGTTGAGAAAGGTTGTTTTTAGGAGGCAGAAGATAGTTACTGAACTCTACAGAGCTAGATCAAACCAGGAGAAATGAATTGAGTAAGTAAGTGTGAAAAACATGGGAGGTAAAACAGGTGCAGGAAATATTGTGAGAAATCATGATCAGAAATAAAATCACATTTAAATAACCAGGAAGATGATTAGAATAGAGAAAGGTAATATTATGAAAATAGAGACAGGAGAGAATGGAACATGAAGGGAAGGTGAAAGGCATACAATATTTTATATATATATATATATGTGTGTGAGGGAGAGTGTGTGCACACTGACCTCACTTGTAATTTATTTTTACTCTGAAAAAGTTTTACTTTATTTTTTTGTTTCAAGTTCTGTTTGTTTTGAAAACCCTTTAAAATACAGTAAACATTCAGCAGCCTCAAATTTTAATTTTCACAAAGTTCTTCTTTTTGTCTTTCTTTAATTATGTCTCCTCTTTATCTTGAGGCTTTAAAAGGCACTAGGCATTTCTGGTATCTGTTCTTCTTTTAAGATTTTTATTAAAATGTGTTTTATTGAATGTACTGAACCCCAGTCAACATTTTTATTTTACTTTGACTTTCTTTAAATTCTGATTTATGTGAGCTTAAAACTGCAATATTCCCATTCAGCTCAATGGGAGGTTTATCCATGTAAGAAGTGGAGAATTGGATTAATTATCCTCATTTTGATGTCTTTGTTCAACCCCCCCCCAAAAAAACAAAAAAAGGATTGTGTTTTTCTATAGCCTTGCTATAATGATTTTCAGCCAAGATTTAACTCTATATGAATTTTTCCTCAGCTTATTAATATAAGCCTGTAGCCACTTGTATTTTTCTTAATTACACTTACACATTTAGATGCTTTCTCCTTTCCTATTTTAAGCCATTTTGTGCTGGTGCAGAGGATTCTAAAGATTGGTAGCAGGATATATTGCCTTCCCCCTAGGTCACTGGCTCAAACCCAGCCTGGATCATTATTGAGTAAGAATTATTACCATCAGATGGCAGTTCAATGGCCTATGTGAAATGAGCTTAGTGGTCTCAATTCCCAGATTTTCATACTGGAAAAAACAGTGCCCAAACTGGCAGTAATTAGAAGCTTTAATGGGAGTCTGAGCAGAGGTCAGGGATTTAATGGGCCATGTAGACTGAATTAGTCAGGGTGAGGCACAATAGCTGGGGCAGTGTGGAAGAGACTGTATAGTGACCATCTGTGCTGTGTACCATGTATCATGGAGACAGCACTTCGATCTTTGCTGCCACCAATAGAGCACCTAAATTGCATATTGTATTTGTGTCATGATTAATATTTTGCCTCTTCCCAAATCATCTTCTACTGCTTGAATGATTGGCTGAACAAACTGAGATGGGCTCTGGCATTTCCAGGAAATGGAAGTGTCCCATCTGAGGTCGTATAGCAGCATATATAAACAGATTTCATTCTTACTAGTTAGCTTTTTTTTTTTCTGTCTTCATACAAAGCTTGAATCATTCATCTCTTCTTAGTAGCTAGATGTTTTAAAATACATATTTTACATCCAAGTAAAAGAAAGATACAGAGACAGAAAAAAGAGAAGAGAAAATGTATGATCTCTTAGACTAATTTGGTGTCTCTGCTTCAGTGATGCGGAACAGATAAGCACTTGGGAGAGCAATATGAGGCTATTTAAAAAAAAAAAAGTTAAGTAAACAGGCTGATAAGTTAATATCATGCCATATATCAGAATAAAGGCATACTCCAGACAAATTGCTGTCTCAGTGGGTTTGAACTCATGAACCTCTAGAATGCCCTCTAACCAGTGTAATTAGTCAGAATGCTTTTAAAATGCAGAAAACATAAATTATACCATTTTCTAGCCACTCATGAGCAGAAGTGGATGCAGCTTTCTGCTGCACCCTATGTAGCCTGGTCATGCCCTGAGTCATAAATACTGTAAATGAAACAAAGAAATAGCCAGCTAAAATGGTGAGCATCTTTTGTACTGATCCTTTGATTTCTTTTTTTTTATTAGATTAGAATTTTATACGCGTAGCTTTGCCTCATAACATTTTTAACATTTTAAGATAGGTATTTCAATTCCTGTCAGTTTCTAATACTTTTTTTTAAATAAATGAATGAGATCTGATCTGTGCTTGGCTTTGTGGTATATGATCAGACAACCTTCAACTCTTCAATCCCATGATAAATACAAAATGTTGTTAAATTAAAGGAGGTCTTGCCTTTGAACTCCTCTGGGAATGTTGGAAATGGTGCTAGCTAGCTAACTATTACAGAACAGGTTTGAAATTCACACTTTGAATTTAGAGTTGTGTCAAATTCAGCAGTCACAAAGCTACAGAACACCTGCTATATCAGCAGAGAGCATTCAGCGAAATCAATACGCTCTTCAGCTGGTAAAAAGTTACTATAACAAGGAAAATGCACTTTACACAAAGCTGTCTACACCAAGATCATTTATTCTCTGATACATGCTGTATCTGTTCAATGAAAGATAGTCACTCACACATCATGGTACCTATTTAACACTTCTAATGTGAAAAATAGATCCTAGGGCTACTTTTATCTCATGTAATGAACAGGTATCACATAAACAAAAGCTGAAAAACAATATCTAAAGCTCCCTAACAGGAGTCCCACTTGTGACTGCTTCTCTATTCACTCTAAAATGTATCTTACAACTGTGTTGTATAGCACAATACCTGTCCTTGTATCTTGCTAAAAATATTTGTAAAGGGTTTCTTAAATGCACAATGAAAACTGTTGAAATTAAAGTTACACCAACATATAGGGTTGCCCCCAAAAATACATCGTAATTTTTACACGTGCAAATATATATATATTTGTGCAGCAAACACTGTGCAATTGGTGGCTTTGCATGTACAAAAAAGGGCACATAAATATCAGAGGCACATTTCAGGAGAGCCTTTGATAATCTGGCCCATTGTGCACAACTATATACCGTTTCCTTTAAAAAGTGCTCGTGAAGCAGTGGTGCTGGAACAGTGGCTCCACCCCCTGGCTGCGGGTGGAGCCCCGGCAGTTGAGGGAGCCACGCAGACCCTCCACCTGCCCGTGGTGCAGAGGTCCCGAGAACAGTTCCCAGCCCATGTCCCCGCCCGGCCCAGGACAGGTGGAGGAGAGTGCGTGACTCTGCGCCAGCTCCCCACAGCTGCCCGTGTGGTTCTGTCCCTGACCCGGCTCTGGTTGGGGTTGGGGGGTCCTCGGAGCCACAGCCTGGCCATGGTAAGAGCCGCACAGGCAGTTGTGGGGAGCCGCGGACCCTCTACCTGCCTTGGGAGAGGGGCACTGGGGGCAGGAACACGGGCCAGGGGCTGCTCTCCTCAGGCCTCCCCGCACTGCGGGCAGGTGGAGGGTCCACTGCAGCTCCGCACAGCTGCCCACACATCTCTTACCAGGGCAGCTGTGGGGAGGCTGGGTCCCTCCATCTGCCCTGGGCAGAGCGTCCGGGGGGCGGGAACACAGGAAGGGGGCTTCCTCCCCATCCCCACCCTGGGCAGGAAGGGCAGGCTCCCAGCCTCCACTCCGGCTTGGCCAGGGGTGGGGCCTTCCGGGAAGAGGAGGAGCATGGGCAGGCTTTGGGGGAAGAGGTGGGGCCTTGGAGGGAAGAGGAAGGGTGGAGGCCCCTGTCCCCCCTCACTTTTGGGAAGGCTCCAACGCCCTTGTCATGAAGTGACCGTCTTAAGGCCAAAACAGCATTGCTGACTTCTATGGTATTTTAGGATTTTATACTACTGCCAATCACCGTAGTATCTGAGCACCTTCCTCATAAAATTGATAGCAGTAGTGAAGTCCCAAGTGGACTTCATGGAGTCTCTGGCACTTCTAACCTTTTTGGGTTCAAAACTCTGTTTGGAAGAGGGTGAGGGCTTGGATGAGTTTCTGGGGGTGGATGAAGGGTGTGTCTTTCTTAGGCAGAATAGCCTTTTCAAAGAGGAAGGTTTTGAATGTTTTCCTAAAGATGGTTAGATTCTGGATTCATCTACTCTCCTCTAGAAGTTTGTTTCACAGACAAATGCCTTTGGCTGAGAATGTTTTGTCTTCAGTGTTCTTGCACTGCATCTTTGGCTTTGTGATCTGCATTGTTCATTTCCCATTTCAGCACCTACCCCCCATTTTATTCCTCCCCCTCACAGAGCACAACTGATTTTTTCTAATTACTCCCAGAATATATACGCTTTGGCTCAACTGTGCAACCTCACCTTGAAGGGCAACTCTGTAGTGTGCATTAGACAGACTTTAATTGTAGTTATAGCTCCTTAAATATATTGCATCTCTAAGGAAACTTGGTTGGCGTTACTGTCAGAATTGATCAAGACTGCTTAAACCAGCAGGTGACTTTTACCTAGCATGGGATGAAAAAAATGAAAGGCTTCTCTGAGAGGAAAGGACATTGGGAACTTCAAGCATATTAAATGCACACAAAAAAGAAAAAAAAATAATCTACAGTACAATTACATTATGACACAAACTGACAAAGGCAAGGACATTAAAAATTTAAACTAATCTTCACTATTAATTCTCAAACTTACTTAAGAGACAGTGTGGTCTGCAGGCTAGGGCACTAGCTTTAGCATAAGAAGAGCTGAGTTCTAATCCTTCCTGAGCCATTCACCTGCTGTGTGAACTTGCGGAAGGCAGTACATCTTCCTACTCTCTATCTGCCCTGTCTAAAAATATTTAGGTTAGGGACCCTCTCCCATTATGTATTTGTACAGTATAGAACTATAGATATGTAGGGCTGGAAGGGACCTCAAGCCATCATCAAGTCCAGCCCCCTGCGCTGAGGCAGGACCAAGTAAACCTCGACCGTCCCTGACAGATGTTTTTCTAACCTGTTTTTATAAATCTTCAATGATGGGTATTCCACAACCTTCCATGGAAGCCTATTCCAGAGCTTAACTATCCTTATAGTTAGAATATTTTTCCTAATAATATCTAACCTAAATCTCCCTTGCTACAGATTACGTCCTTTACTTCTTGCCCATCTTCAGTGGACATGGAGAACATTGATCTCCATCTTCTTCATAACAGCCCTTAAAGATATCTGAATACTTATTGGGTTCCCCCCATCTTCTTTTTTCAAGACTAAGTATGCCCAGTTTTTTTCCAACCTTTCCACGTAGGTCAGGTTTTCTAAATCTTTTATCATTTTTGTTCCTGTCCTCTGGACTCTTCAATTTGTCCACCTGCTTACTAAAACGTGGCACCACAGTACTCCAGGTGATGCCTTACCAGTGCCAAGTAGAGTGGGACAATTACCTCCCATCTCTTAAATGTAACACCCTCGTTAATACAGCAAAATATTAGACTTTTTCTCATCTGCATCATATTGTTGACTTATATTCAATTTGTGATCCACAATACCAGCCAGATCCTTCTCAGCAGTACTACTGCCTAGCCAATTATTTCACATTTTGTAGTTATATATTTGATTTTTCCTTCCTAAGTGAAGTACTTTGCACTCGTCTATATTGAATTTAATCTTGTTGAATTCAGATCAATTCTCCAAATTTGTCCAGATCATTCTGAATTCTAATCATACCCTCCAAAGTGCTTGCAACCCCTCCCTGCTTCGTGTCATCTGCAAATTTTATAAGCATACTCTCCACTCTATTATCCAAGTTATTAATTAAAATATTGAATAGTAACAGACTCACATCTGACCCCTGCGGGACTCCATTAGATACACCTTTCCAGGTTGACAGCGAACTATTGATAACTACTCTTTTAGTGTGGTCTTTCAACCAGTTGTGCACCCACTTGGTAGTAATTTCATGCTGACCACATTTCCCTAGTTTGCTTATGAGAATGTTATGTAAGACTGTCAAAAGCCTTATGAAAATCAAGATATAGCATATCATCTGCTTCCCCTGATTCACTAGGCCAATAAGAAGGAAATCACATTGGTTTGACATAATTTGTTATTGACAAATTCATGCTGGTTATTCCTTTTAACCCTATTATCCTCCAGATGCTTACAAACTTATTGTTTAATAATTTGTTCCAGTATCTTTCCAGGTATTAACGTGAGGCTGACTGGTCTATAGTTCCCTGGGTCCTCTTTGCTCCTCTTTTTAAAGATAGGTTCTATGTTTGCCTTTTTCTAGTCATATGGGACCTCGCCTGTCCTTTAGGAGTTCTCAAAGATAATTGCTAATGGTTCTGAGATTGTGTCAGCTAGCTTCTTAAGTACCCTAGGATGAATTTCAACCTGGCCTGCCAACATGAATACAACTGACCTATCTAAATACTCTTCTAACACAGTGGTTCTCAAACTGTGGGTTGGGACCCCAAAGTGGGTTGTGATCCCGTTTTAATGGGGTCATCAGGGCTGGCGTTAGACTTGCTGGGGCCTGGGGACGAAGCCAGATCCCAAGCCCCACCATCCAGGGCTGAAGCCAAAGCCCGAGGTCTTCAGCCCTGGGTGGTGGGGCTCAGGTTACAGGCCCCACCACCTGGGGCTGAAGCCCTTCGGCTTTGGTCACCCCGCCTGGGGTTGTGGGGCTCAGACTTTGGTCACCTCTCCTGAGGTCATGTAGTAATTTTTGTTGTCAGAAAAGGGTCGCAGTGCAATGAAGTTTGAGAATCCCTGTGTGACGGTGCCCCCCATAAGCATATTCCATAAAGCCTTATGATTGTATATGTGACATTACTAGAATATGTTTTAGGCTACATATGCCATGTAACATATCTATGTAAAGGTTATGATCTACTGAATGTATTCATCCTATTTGTATGTGTGTATCATTTTTGTATTCGAAGTTATGAATATTGGCTGTGTACTGGCTTGATTTTAACTAGCCTAGTAGAGCATTTGGTCAGCTTCTTGAGAAAAGTGCAAATTAGGTGCCGAATCAAAAACCACTTCAGCCAGCAATGAACTTGAAGATGCCAGTCCACATCTGAGCCTTCCCAGGAATGTGGCTTGGCTGGTAAAAGCTGAGTCATGCATGGACATGTGGCTTGCCCATGTGACTCCAAAACTCCATCTTGCAGCTGAACTTTGCATAGGAGTGAGGAGGGGGTCTCCACCCACAAGAGAAAGTCTATTTAAACCCCTGGACGAACCCCTCCATTTTGTCTTCAGCTAGCTAATGGGATAGCCTCTCCACCCCCAAGGATACCTGAAAAAAACTGGAACAAAGGACAGTAACTACAGGGGGTGTGAGTGATTGCTGGACCCAGGCTAGCAGGAGGCTAGTCTGTAAAAGGAAGCTTACTGGAACTGGTGAGGTTTAATTTGTATTCAGTTTCTTAGACATAGACTAGCATGTTCTATTTTATTTTAGTTGGTAATACACTTTGTTCTGTCTGCTATTACTTGGACCCACTTAAATCTTACTTTCTGTATTTAAAAAAATCACTTTTTACTTATTAATTAACCCAGAGTATGCCTTAATACCTGCGAGGTGCAAACAGCTGAGCATATCTCTCTGTCATTGTTATAGAGGGTGAACAATTTATGAGTTTACCCTGTATAAGCTTTATACAGGGTAAAACAGATTTATTTGGGGTTTAGACCCCATTGGGAGTTGGGCATCTGAGTGTTAAAGACAGGAACACTTCTGTAAGCTGCTTTCAGTTAAGTCTGCAGCTTTTGGGCACGTAATTCAAACCCTGGTTCGGTGTTGGAGCAGAGCATGTCTGGCTCAGCAAGACAGGGTTCTGGAGTCCTGAGCTGGCAGGGAAAGCAGGGGCAGAAGTAGTCTTGGCACATCAGTTGGCAGTTCCCAAGCGGGTTTCTGTGATCCAACCCGTCACATCCTGTTCTAGCATAATAGGGTGCCAGTCTCAGTTGGGGCCTCTGGGCACTACTAGAATACAAATAATAGGCAACCCACAATAGGAGATTGACAACACCGAGAGAGTTCCAGATCCTGGATGATAGTGAACTGTTATAACTTTGTTTGAGGACCTAGGGCAGTATGTTAAAAAAAAAAAAAAAACACGAGTAAGTTAGTTATGCCCAAATCACCAAAATATGGGCTAAGAGATAAAGCAACAACAACAAAAATCTATACAGCATGTAGCAATGGTGGAAAGTGGATTAAAATAATCAAATCTTGGGCCATAGCATCTATTGATGTAAAATTACTACCAGAGCTAACATTGTGCATGTGAAAGAGAGTTTCTAAAAGCACTGGAATTATGTTTCTCAAACACATGTTAATGAAGGGATAGAGCATACAGCTGCTATGTATACATGGAGCTCCCACTGACTTCAAGTGAGGTTCTAAAAACAGTGCAGCTGCAGGAAACTTTTTTCCCAATTAAATTTTCATAATCAACATTAAAATCTATGCTGGTAGTTTTGTTAGCACATTGTGTTACTGACATGTAGTACAAACAACATAAAAAGTAGCCATAAATGCTAATGATCTCAAAATGCATATTCAAAATGCTAACATGTGGTGTATAGTAAAATTTCTCATATTTTATGTGAAAATATATAATGTAGATTACAATTCTTATGCATTGCCTTAAACACTGAGGAAGTCCCTCATTTGTCATTTCTCAGTTACGTTTTAAAACAAAGTTGTTGTTTTAAAAACAATTCCCTTCTCTGTGAAACTCTTTTATAGTTAAAATCCACCATAAAGAAACTTTACTATATTATTTTTAAACCACCCATATGTATTCAAGGCTTTGCAACAATGATCCCTGTGGAAAAATTCAGCAATACTTGAGCTGTTCTGCAAGAACTCCTTTTGCTGTAAAAATGAATAAGCCTGACAGAAATATGTCAAGTCAAGATGAGCATTTATTTGCCTTGTGCATTGAGACTACTGTGCTTGCCAGCACCCTGTGAACACCAGAGTGTGATTCAGAGCATTAGCTTGTTATTTCCCTCATTGATTCTATTTTAAGAAACTGCATACATAAGTGATTCCGAACCTGACATTTGCACTAAACTACCACTTGAAAATTCACTACCGTGTTTTAGTTTGGTAGTTAGAGTATCATTTAAAAGGAGTTAATGTTTGTTAATCAACCCTACAAAAAGTACGATTTAAAGACTGATCTTTGCTCCTCACAACTAGCTGATACCACTTTTACAGTAAGTCTAGAGCTTACAAGTGCTGTCATCCTCCAAAGTGGCGGAGTTAAAGGACCTAAAGCACTATGTTAATTAATATGAGCACTCAAAGTGACGAGATGCAGGTTTGCATTATGTCTACACTATTATACTGAGTAGTCTAAGGATTTAGACTGAAGCATACAATATGCTTCCACAATACTGGCAGCTGTAAAACCCTGAATGAAAAAGTGTTAAATTATATACCATACACAGAGTTGCACTTCACCAATTTGGAATGAAATCCTGCAGCTCTTAATTACATAAGCAATCCTGTTGATTTCAGTGGAACTGCTCCCATGAGTAAGGTTTGCATACACATACCCCCATTGAAATGTGACTTTGCTGATTAAGGTAAAACAAAATAAGTAGAGTCTGTTACATGAACTAATATAATAATTATATATAATATAATTATAATGTGGCAAATAGAAAGTAACAGCAAAGCCGATTTGTCCTACTTCTATAAAGCACAATGGGGCAACTTCTATGAAAAGCTATTGATTAGAACTTCATCTCAGAAATGAACACTGACTACTGATAACCAGCAACTTTATTTCAGCCTCTTCCATCATCTTCACTGTTCCTCATGCTGGATGGAAGCCGGAACAGGAGATGTAGGAGTGAAAAGTAGGTGGCTTTTTAGATACATTTCTCTTTCTTTCATTCTTTGGTGCTAGTAGTTAAGGGCATCCTCTTGGCAATTTAAAGATTTATTGCTTAAAGAGGGAGAAAAGGTGTTAGGATCCCCAGATTATATTCCTGGCTCTGTCACTGATTTGCTACAGGAACCAAACTTCCCTTTGAATTCTTCCAATGGGCAGAGGGCTCTAATCTTCCTCCTAGGAAGAGGTCACATGAGCTGCACCTACTAAACCAGATAATCTTTGGGGATCTAATAGAAGCATGGAGCATTCATGTGTAGGACACTTGCCTCTATTCCTCTTCCTGCTCTCTGCAGCCCTTTTAGAACCATGCTGGTTCTTTAGCAGCCATGCTGTCAGGGACTCCCTCACTGCTGGTTGCCCCTAGGGTCTCCTTAGCAGAGGAACTCCACAACATGGAACAGGAAGCTACTCAAGCTCTGCATGTAGGGTTGCCAGGTGTCCAGTTTTCAAGCAGAATGCCCAATTGAAAAGGGACTCTGGCAGCTCCAGTCAACACCGTTGACCGGGCTGTTAAAAGTCCAGTCGGCAGTGCTGCAGGTCTAAGGCAGGCTAGTCCCTACCTGTCCTAGCAGCGCGCTGCGCCGCAGAAGTGGCCAACAGGTCCATCTCCTAGGCGGGGGGGGGGGGAGGGAGGCCTCTGTGCGCTGCCCCCACCTCAAGCACCGGCTCTGCACTCCCTTTGGCCAGGAACCATGGCTAATGGGAGCTGGGGGGGGCGGTGCCTGTGGGTTAGAACAGCGCGCGAAGCCTCCTGGCCCCCTGCCTAGGAGACGGACCTGCTGGCTGCTTCAAGGGTGCAGCGCGGTGTCAGGAGAGGCAGGGAGCCTGCCTTACCCCGCTGCGCTGCTGATCAGGATCCACCTGAGGTAAGCCTGTGCCCCAACCCCCTGCCCCAGCCCTGAGCCCCCCCAAACCTGGAGGCCCCTCCTGCACTCCAAATGCCTCATCCCCAGCCCCACCCCAGAGCCTGCACCCCCAGCCAGAGACTCACTCCCCCCACACCAGTCCAGAGCCCCCTCCCACACCCTGAACGCCTCATCCCTGGCCTCACCCCAGAGCCCACACTCCCAACCAGAACCTGTGCCCCCTCCTGCACTCCAACCCCCACCTCAACCAGCAGCCTCCTCCCACACTCCGAATCCCTCAGCTCCAACCCCCAGCCTGAAGCCCCCTCCTGCACCCAAAACCCCTCATCCACAGCCCCACCCCAGAGCCAGTACCCCCAGCTGGAGCTTTCACCCCCTCCTGCACTCCAACTCCCTGCCCCAGCCTAGAGCCCCCTCCCACACCCTGAACCCCTAATTTCTGGCCCCCCCATGGAGCCTGCATCCCTAGTTAGAGCCTTCACCCCCTCCTGCACCCCAAGCCCCTCCCCCTCCCAGTGAAAGTAAGTGAGAGTTGGGGAGAGCGAGCCACTGAGGGAGGGGGAATGTAGTGAGCGGGGGATGGGGCCTTGGGCTAGGGTGTTCTGTTTTGTGCGATTAGAAAGTTGGCAACCCTATCTGCATGCAGTAACTTATGCTAGTTTTTCCTTCATTTTTTTCTCCAGGGCAGTAGGGGGACATCTGACAGAGCCCAGCTTTCCCCTGACCTATGCAGCCAGAACACAGAGAAACCCAAGGGAAGGGCTTCTACTTGGAAAATGGGGAACACACTAGTGAAATGGCACTTCCCACCTTTGTTAGATTCTGCAGCAGTGAAGGAGAGAATCTGGGAAATCTATGCTAAGATGTTATATTTAACATGATGTCTAAGGCACAACACAAAACAGTTTATTTATTGATACTGCCATTAATTGTATTGGGGTGGTTTCATTTGTCTGGGATTTTGTTACTAAAAGGACAATGAAAATATCCTTGTAAATTTTTCTATTGTGTTCCAACTATCAGGTCTAAGCCAGATTTAAATAGTCCAATGATACCCTTGTTTTATCTCACAGCTTAGATTTGCAATATTTTCATAGCATTCTAGGGCCAAATTTTAAAAATTATTTAGATGCCTGAAGATGCAGATAGGTGCCTAGTGGGATTTGCAAAAGTGCCTACACACCTAACTCCCAAGTGACTTCTCTTGTGATGCATGAAGCAAAAGACAGTTTCAGCCAGCAGTTACTTTTTGATGTCTAAAAGTTAAAGCTGTTAACACAGAAAAGACACCGACTCTGCAACTGAAGGTACTATTTGAATACCATAAAGTTTTTACTATACTTCTCAAATTAACATCCTCAGGGTTGGCTGCATACAATTATCACTCCCATCTGCATTCAAGTGTAGGTAAAAACTAACTGTATTTTTCATCTTCCTAGAACTCAATCTCTGGCTACCCCAGTTTTCAATTGCAGTGCATGTCATCAATATGGGTCCCCTAAAATTTAACTTCAAGTTTCAGGTTACAATCCAAAACGTCAAAGCAAACTCAGATGGAAATCCAAGCTTCCCAATGAAAGCTAAAAAAAAATTTCAAATAGTTTTAAAACAAAATCAAAGCCACTTCGGTTTGCTAGAAAGGTAACATTTTGTTTTGTGCTCTGTAACAAAAGCCCAGACCTGGTAAACTGTGTGCTTTAAGGTTTTGGGGCCACATTTTGCACTAGATGCAGTAACATCTTTTTACCTCTACTGGCTTAAGGACCAAGAGATGGAGATCCCCAGACTGAGCTATTTTACATGGCACCGTAGTGTCCTTTGGTTGCTCTTTCTTTATATTTCAATTTAATTTAAAGATTGCAGTTGCACAAAACAGACCTTTCCTAAAAAATATTAGTAAAAGCTCTTTCATGCTGCAATTCTTTGATGACAGCATGACATTCAACTCAGCAGAATGTACTTTGTACTTTATAACAAAAGTCAAATAAAAGAGATGGAGCCATAATAAAAGGATATTATTAAAACACTATGGGGCTCAGACTAAATAAATAAAAAATGCTGTGAAATATCTCATTTTTCCTAAAATAAGATTAAATATAAGGGAATCAATATATGGCAACAGAGGGAAGTTTATTCGTTATTATTGCGATGATATTCTGGAAATTTAAGGTAAAACATTTTGTGCTAACAAAAGCCATAAATTCACTATATCAGAAGAAGCAAGAAAGGTGAATGGTGAATGGTAATATGAATACAGCAGAATCTCAGAGTTACGAAATGACCAGTCAACCACACACCTTATTTAGAACTCGAAGTATGCAATCAGGCAGCAGCAGAGACACACAAAAAAAGCAAATACTGTACAGTACTGTTTTAAACGTAAACTATTAAAAAATAAAGGGAAAGTTTTAAAAAAAGATTTGACAAGGTAAGGAAACTGTTTCTGTGCTTGTTTCATTTACATTAAGGTGGTTAAAAGCAGCATTTTTCTTCTGCATAGTAAAGTTTCAAAGCTGTATTAAGTCAATGTTCAGTTGTAAACTTTTGAAAGAACAACCATAACATTTTGTTCAGAGTTATGAACAACCTCCATTCCCAAGGTGTTCATAACGCTGAGGTTCTATGGTATTAACTTGCCTAGAATACACATCTTTTTATGGAATAAAGGAAAATATCATTAGAAGATTAAACAGCCTAAGTCATAAAGTAAACTAGAACTTATTTAAAATGAAGTTGGAATAAATTTTTCCTCACTGTGTGTCTCATAAAACAAAGTGGGAGTGTACAGAGCAGAGAAGTGCTGATAGTTTGTGTCTGAGATTATTCCGAAAATACACAAGAAAAGGTTCAACACTATAACTTTCTGCATTTGCCAGCAGTCTTGGTTTTGTATCTTGAGTTATAGTGGTATCACACCATGTAAACAGATACATGGTCTCTGATGATATAGACTTTACGTTGGGAGCCTAAATCTCGAAAACGGACAAATTACACTGGTCTACAATTTTTGAGAAGTCGTCTGCTTCAGAGATAAAATGTGCTATTTATTATGTATTTTGATATGCTGAATTCAAATATGACAATTAAAACAACTGGCTACTGTTTCTAAGATATTTAAGTTTTTACATTTTATGTCTATGTATATTGTGTAGATAGTAGAGTTTTAATCAGAAATTGTAAACCTAGGTCTTTTCATGTGTTTATGTTTCTTTACATGATAATATTTCACCGGTCCTGTTTATGTAACACTTTAAAAATCAGCAAAAGGGTTATATAAATAAAATGTATTATGAAACAAAAGGCAAAAAACTATTATGCCCATAGTTTAGTCCTATTCAGTGTCTACTCGGCGCTTCTTGGCTTGTCTCTTGTATTCATTAAATGGAGCATCTCTTGTCACTGTCCAGCAATAGTCTGCAAGCATTGATGGGCTCCATTTGCCCTGATAGCGTTTCTCCATTGTTGCAATGTCCTGGTGAAATCGCTCGCCGTGCTCGTTGCTCACTGCTCCGCAGTTCGGTGGAAAAAAATCTAGATGAGAGTGCAAAAAATGTATCTTTAGTGACATGTTGCAACCTAGGCTTTTGTATGCCTTGAGGAGGTTTTCCACCAACAACCTGTAGTTGTCTACCTTGTTGTTTCCGAGAAAATGTATTGCCACTAACTGGAAGGCTTTCCAGGCCGTCTTTTCCTTGCCACGCAGTGCATGGTCAAATGCATCATCTCGAAGAAGTTCACGAATCTGAGGACCAACAAAGACACCTTCCTTTATCTTAGCTTCACTTAACCTTGGAAGTTTTCCACAGAGGTACTTGAAAGCTGCTTGTGTTTTGTCAATGGCCTTGACAAAGTTCTTCATCAGACCCAGCTTGATGTGTAAGGGTGGTAACAAAATCTTCCTTAATTCAACACGTGGTGGATGCTGAACACTTTTCCTCCCAGGCTCCAATGACTGTCGGAGTGGCCAATCTTTCTTGATGTAGTGGGAATCTTTTGCACAACTATCCCATTCGCAGAGAAAACAGCAGTGCTTTGTGTATCCAGTCTGCAGACCAAGCAAGAGATCAACAACCTTCAAATCGCCACAAAGCTGCCACTGATGTTGGTCATAGTTTATGCACCTCAAAAGTTGTTTCATGTTGTCATAGGTTTCCTTCATATGGACTGCATGACCAACTGGAATTGATGGCAAAACATTGCCATTATGCAGTAAAACAGCTTTAAGACTCGTCTTCGATGAATCAATGAACAGTCTCCACTCATCTGGATCGTGAACGATGTTGAGGGCTGCCATCACACCATTGATGTTGTTGCAGGCTACAAGATCACCTTCCATGAAGAAGAATGGGACAAGATCCTTTTGACAGTCACGGAACATGGAAACCCTAACATCACCTGCCGGGAGATTCCACTGCTGTAGTCTGGAGCCCAACAGCTCTGCCTTACTCTTGGGTAGTTCCAAATCCCTGACAAAGTCATTCAGTTCACCTTGTGTTATGAGGTGTGGTTCAGAGGAGGAGGACGGGAGAAAATGTGGGTCCTGTGACATTGATGGTTCAGGACCAGAAGTTTCATCCTCTTCCTCTTCCTCATCTGACTCAAGTGAGAATGATTCTGGTGCATCAGGAACCGGCAGTCCTTCTCCATGGGGTACTGGGCGTATAGCTGATGGAATGTTTGGATAATGCACAGTCCACTTTTTCTTCTTTGACACACCTTTCCCAACTGGAGGCACCATGCAGAAGTAACAATTGCTGGTATGATCTGTTGGCTCTCTCCAAATCATTGGCACTGCAAAAGGCAGAGATTTCCTTTTCCTGTTCAACCACTGGCGAAGATTTGTTGCACAAGTGTTGCAGCATATGTGTGGGGCCCACCTCTTGTCCTGATCTCCAATTTTGCAGCCAAAATAAAGGTGATAGGCTTTCTTAACCATAGTGGTTATACTGCGCTTTTGTGATGCAAAAGTCACTTCACCACAAACATAGCAGAAGTTATCTGCACTGTTCACACAAGTACAAGGCATCTCTGCTCACTTTGGCTAAACAGAAATGTGTCCCTTTGCAAAATCAAACACTGACAAATAAGAGAGCATGACACTGTAGGATTTCTAGAGCTGATATAGGGCAATTTGTTCAGCACAGTGATGTAAGCTTTGTTATGATTGCATCATCCATGACTTCTAGGAATAACATGATGTAATTCGCAACAGAGGGTCCTGTGGGACCTTTAAGACTAACAGAAGTATTGGGAGCATAAGCTTTCGTGGGTAAGAACCTCACTTCTTCAGATGCATGCTTTTTACAGATTCAGACTAACACAGCTACCCCTCTGATACATGATGTAATTCATATCATGTATGACGCAATACCAGCTTCAGATTGCATCATTCATTGTTTTGCCTAAAAAGCAAGTACTGTCCAAACCCAGTCATAGATTTATTCATAGATCCAGTCAAAGATGTAGTTTAGTCATTTCTGATTTAAATTGAGATCCCTTCCCTTTATAACTCACTTATCCCCCGCCATTCCCAAGTCAAGGGTCATATATACTGACCCAATAACATATCTTGAAAACTAGAGCCAATCAACAATTTTAAGCATCATTATTGTTCTCAGTGACCCAGAATTAGTAAAGTTTGACTACATTTATTTCAGAAGCATTTTGGCTGTAGAGCAGTGTTATTAGGACACTCAAATCCCAGATTTGGTTGCCCAAATTGTTTAGGCATCTTTCTCCTCTTTATTACTGATTACTGTATAGTATATGGTATTTGGACTTCCTATAAGGACACCTACATTTGAAACTTGGGATCTGTACAACCTCACCTTCATAAAAGAACACTATTAAGGTTGCAAAATCAAGCACTCAGAGGTTAGGAAATGCTAAAATTAAGGTTACCTGTGCAATCTTAATTCAGCCCCCTTGTGCATATGCCTACCCATCCAGAAAGACCATCAAAATCAGATGGGCCATCAAGGAACGTTGCAATACAAAGGATTGATTAATGGTCCTATCACGTCCTTGGAAATGTCACATGCAAGGAAGCTTGTTCTGTGGACTTGGAAGTTGAATGAAAGAAATAAAACAGTCACAGGAAAATTTTCCATTTCTTTGCTGTTTGAACTCACACAGGGCCAGAGCCACCAAACTGAAGCCAGAGATCCCCAGGGGTTACTTCCTCAGTCCACCTTGAAAGACACGTTGACTTGACAGATCACTACAAGTCTGTCACTCTTAGGATTTAGATTGCAACTCATCTGTGCTTCTGTTTGCTTGCTTTAACCTGTGAATAACTCACTCTGTCCTTTTTCCTAGTTAATGAGCCTTTAGATAGTTTATTACGGGATTGGCCACAGATGTTGTCTTTGGTGTCAGATCTAGGGTACCCACTGATCTGGGGTCAGTGACTGGTCTCTTGGGACTGGCAGCAACCTGAATATTGTGTGATTTTTGGTGTAAGTGACCATTTATCACTAAGTCCAGTTTGCCTGGGAGGGAAAATAGACTGGAGAGTCTAAGGGGATTGTCTGTGACTCGATGTTAAGACTGTTACAATGATCCAGGAGTTCACATTTATTACTGGCTTGGTGAAATCTAAATATAGAACTCACCATCAGTTTGGGGTGTCTGCCTTGAAGCCACTCCAGACTGCATGACAGCTGAGCAGAGAAACATATTCCATTTCACAGAGGAGTTAGCTATTTTGAAATCTGGTTTAATTCTGATTTGAAAGAAAAACAAAAAATTCAAGATTCTCTGCAAAATGGGATGGGACGGGACACTGGCTCTGGAGCAGTCTGTGCCCAGAACAACAAACCCTGGCAGCACTGACGTCTCCAACCCTGAGGCAGGCTGCCCTGCAGCCACAGAATCCTGGAAGCCTTTGGGTTCGCAGCCCCAGGCCAGTCCACCTGGCAGGCTGCCCCAGAGCTGCAGACCCTCAGCAGCCTGACAGGAGAGCTGAAAAGGAACCAGGCACACTTCCATTAGAATTCTGCCTGGTTTCTGGATGAGTTGTAAAAATCCAACTGTCTTTGCAGCACGTTTTGATTTTGATGAATCAGCAAATTCCAATGGAAAACTGTTGTTTCCAAGAAGGTTTAGTCCCTGGCTTAGTGCAGTCTGTGCACACAGAAATCAGCCTGCCCTAGTGACTAGGGGAAAAGGCCTGGGACTCAAAACCTGTGGGTTCTAGTCCTAACCTTTGACACTAGTCCACTGTGTGACCTTAGACAAATTAGATATTTTTGCTGTGACTCTGATCCTACCTTCAACTATAAAATGGGGGTGATAATGTCTACTTTATAAGGGAACTGTGAGGTGATACTAATTAGGGTGTACAAAGACCTTGGAGATCCTCATGTGAAAAGTATCAGTTATTATTGCTATTTTTATATGAAAGAATAAGAAAGCCTGTTTCAATTGTGAAAAATTTACTTTCATCATAATGAAGAGTTTTTTTGCAAAATCATCATTTAGAATGTTTGATTATCTGGTAAAACGTAATTTATTTATTTATAGGTCTGCTCTAGGCAACAGGCAAATGAACTACTAAGAAACAAACTTCTCATGTTCATGCAATTATTCATTGTACAAAATAATAACAGATAAAAATCATACAACATATACCAGAATTATTATTAACTTTTCTCTAAGGTATCAGCAGCTGTAAGAATTTAAGAGGGAAATCTTTCTTCATACACTATAATCCTGAATCTCCTCTACTGTATCCTGTATTAAAACATGCCCAATATTATTCAATTCATTTCTATAAATACTCTGTGTATTCTCGTCTTACTCACATCACGCAGCCTAAATGCAGAACAATCTTTCCCTTCAAAACAGGAATATACAATACTCAATATAGCCTCTTTACACAAAATACATTTTCATATTTGTGTGAATTATCACTGTAATGAAATTAGTGAATTCTAATCCTCCCAAGTGGTGTCACAGAAAAATGATCCTGTCACTCAGATCGGCTTAAAAAGGATAGTTGAGGTGAACGGAAAATTCTGGTTTCCAAATATGAGCTCTAAAGAAAAGTACTAATAATAGTCATTCAACACAGACACAGACTAGTGTTTTTTAGTTTTTTAACATAATAACGAAACTCAATTGACTATCACAGTCTTTTCTCTACCCTTCCCATAACAGTAATTTGCTCTTGAAAATTTTAATGAGTTTGTGATTCAAGGATAATTTAGATAGCAAATGGTGATAGCTTATCCTTATCTCCGAGCACCATACGTACCTACCAATCTTCTGCTTTTGTTTTAAATGTACATGGAGTTTGCATTTATATTTGTGTAGTGACCTGATACATAAATAACCAACCTGAAGAGAACAATCTCAATTCCCACTGTATACATTTTAACTGAAAGGGCCTTTATCTATGCTAATTTTCTAACTAAAAATGTGGCCAAGCCCTATGAAAGGAAAAAATAGAAATGACTTGTTTGTGTAATCATTTTAGTGCGTATTTTTTGCTAACAGATTCACAGGAACATTATTCTCTTGTAGTATCCCTCTTTAACTTTCTGAGAATTGTAGCTTGAACATTTGAATAGTCCATATTTTCTGTTTTATATATTTTACGTCATATAATAAAAAGGGAGAATCATTTTTCTCTCTCTCGTTAGAACTGAGAGATTCTGAAATTCCAGGGATTAAAAATATTAATTTGTGTGCTGACAAGCATTAAACATGAGGGTTAATGCTTAGCAATGGACTGTTCACGTATTTTGTAGGGTACAGACCCTTTTTTAAAGGATCAGGTTATATGGTATTAAACATTCTGTCTTATATGGCTGTCCAGGAGATATAGGATACATGTTGTTTAATCTCCAAGTCTGGAGTGAATATACATGCAATAGATGGGGAAAACGCACTTGGAAATACTAAAATATTTCTCCCTTTCTTCTCCCAGCAGTGTGGATTTGTGGGATACATATATATTTTCTAACTAGGGACCAATTCTCATTATATATATATATATATATATACAATTGATATGAATCTATATGAATGAGGAAAACAATGTTAATCTGTATCAAAATAAGATGTACACTAGCCCTAGCTTTGCTATCTCATGCATCCATTTGGTCTTTATGTCCTCATTCCCTTTTTCTTGCTATTTATTTACAATCTTCCAGTTTCTGGACAACCTCTTCATCAGGAGCAGTTCTCAGTGTGGAAAGAACAGACAGTTGAGGTATTCTATTTATAGACGCCTCTCCTGCAGGAGAGGTTATGCTATTTAGGGGTGCATTGGGTTATAGCCTACTATACAGATCTGGCTCTGATCACATCCAGGCAGGAACGGCATTGTAGAAAGGAGAATTCAGACTTACAGGGGAGATCGCTTGAGACTGGGCAACATCATCTTTCTTTATTTTACATTTCTTCAATATTTATAGAGTCAATGTGCTTATGGGCTTGTTTGTTATTTTTATCCACACTCTCTTACACACTGTAATAAATGTTTCCCATTAAAGGGAAAAAAATTACAAGCACTGGATATTGCACAGAGATCTGAATACGGGACTATTATTTACCATCTTTTGCTCCCCAACAGACAAGGCAATGTGACATCAAGCAAAAAAGCTGTTCACTTAGTGCCTGATCCTTCAGTCCATATTCAGGCAACACTAACAATCAAGGAATTAGAGATGTCCAAACTTACAATGAAACCTCCAAATGTAACTGCAAAGTACTGCTAGTCCATGGAATTGAGATTTTATGTTTCAACAGGCCCCTGTAGACCAGACATGACATAATCACAATGACAGAGACTCCATTCATAGTGGAGATGAACCCCGGGATCTAAACATCATCGCTCCATAATGTGGCTAACCAAAACCCTGGATCCAAACATTCCCAAGTATTGGAATATTTGAAGTATTTGGATTAAGCCTATCATAAAGAGAAATCTGCAGTGTAAATTGAAATCTTTCACTTAATCCCCACCTTTCTCACCTATTATTTTTCCCCTTTGGTGGGCAGGAGGTAGAGAGCTTAGTCAATTTAGTGCTTGTGAAAGTGTCAAATTCACAACTCTGAGGTCCTCTGTTTATCCACAGAATAGGTACAACACAGTCAGGAGCAATACAAATTGCCCCACAGTACTCCATCAGGGTGCTTCAACTTTTACTTGGAGGGTAGAGAAATTATTTCAGTCTGCATACATATTCGATCTTGGGCCTCTGCAGAGATTCTGCTACCACGCCAATTAATTACAATTATGATAGGGGCTTTTTTGTGCTGTGGATTCACTAGGATTTATTCATTTCAAATAGGTCATCCTATGGCTGCCAGTTGACAACAATACTCATTCACTACTAACATAGACTGGATTTGAAACCTGTGGCCAAGACTCTGAATCCTATTTTCAATCCAGTGAGAGTTTGTCTACACAGGGACACTCAGAAAAGTTAAACTCGAAAAAGGATTAAACTTCAGTGAACTGAAGCCACTTTACCTCTGAATGAGAGCATCCACACACAATTTAATGCAGTTTAATTTATGCACATTAATGTCACAGCTTTAATCAATTCATCTTTTTAACTTTTTTTCAGAATCCCCATGTAGACATGCCCCGAGTCAGCCAGTCTACTGTGTGTATTTTTCTAATTTGGAAATAATAGTTTTTTGTCTGCATTTTTTTCTGTATTAAAGATTTTTAACAGGATAAATTGAAATTACAATAGTTTTAAATTACATACACCATCATAACTAATTTTATTATATTAACCTTCTCCCAGTCTGCCTATTTTAGTTTGATACCAAAAAAAAATAAATAAAACCCAAACATCCCCCAACTATCCACCCCAACAACAACCCCCAACCCTCCCACTTTAGGTATTGTGCAAGGTTAGCTCATAGCCCTCAGGGCAGACATTAGAAAGGAGCTGGATTATTTCCGTGCTCTAGCTGCAGGAGATTTAAACTTTCAAGGGTGCTTAGCAGCTTGTATTTTAAATATTGAAAAGACTGTTTTCTTCCCAGTTCAGCTGAACCTGAAACAAGAGTTTGATTGAAAGATATATTCACTTCCATCTGTTTCTGCTTGGCATGAAACCATGGAGAGAATATGCAGCCAAGTAAGGGCATTTCAAAATAAATTTAATCTCAGAATTTGAAAATAATTATTTTTAACAAAATATTTTATTATACATAACATTAATTTAAAAAAAAAATGTCTTGGCCCTCATGATTTATGTGTAAGTCATTTTCCAGTTTGTAAGATGTTCTTGCTATCTTTTCAAAGCCAATGGACTGGTCTACACTGGGGGGGAGGATCGATCCAAGATACGCAACTTCAGCTACACGAATAGCGTAGCTGAAGTCGAAGTATCTTGGATCGAATTACCTGGGGTCCACACGGCGTGGGATCGACGGCCGTGGTTCCCCCATCGTCTGCGCTACCACCGCTCACTCTGGTGGAGTTCCGGAGTCGACGGTGAGCGCGTTCGGGGATCGATATATCGCGTCTTAACGAGACGCGATATATCGATCCCGGATAAATCGATTGCTACCTGCCGATACGGCGGGTAGTGAAGACATACCCAATATGTCCTCAGTCACAGAGAGGTTAGCGCAAGCTAAATGTCATATTAAAGAATGTGAGCTTTAAAAAGGCTCTAAATTTTAATAGCCATTCCAAGTAGTTGCAGAAAGACTGGCATTTAAAGAAATGCCTTTTCCATCAATTCCTGTTCTCTCAAATCATTTGGATTTTCCTCCACATTTGTGGATTTTATGAAGTGCTTATAGTAGCTCAAAAGATTCCTTTATTACCCTTTATATTCTTTCCCTCCATCAAAGACCTTGTGTCATACTAACAATCCTTCCAGCTAAGGAATGGTGGAAATACCTTCCTTTGGAACCTGCTAATAGCACTATTGACCTACCCAGAATAATACATAGCATTTCTTTCCTTCCAGGCTCTTAAGCACCTGCCTGCTGGGCATGAAGTCCCAAGAGAGAGCCTCAAAATTGATAAAGTGCATCAGTACTGCTGGATTTTGCTGCCAGTCTATCATGCTGGATTCTTATTGATATAGTCAGGCACAATCTTTCTAATGCTGTAACACTTTTAATCGTTTACTCAAATAATTCTATTAATTTTTAGCCCTAATTCTGCAAAAATACAAAAAGCACCAGTTTCTATAAACCAGGAATAACTGTTAGCAACATTAAAATGTAACTATTTTAATAGATAGAGCTATTCAAAGAAAAGAAGCTAGAAGTTAAAAGTAAAAATCTGGGATGGGAAAGCAGGTTTCCACTTTGGAGCTATTTCCATTTTCCCTGTTTAAAATACCCATTAGGCTGAAAACTTATATTTCTTATTTCTACCACATTCAGTCAGAAATGAGAGGTATCATTTGAACCATTTCACACACACTAGTTACTGAATGACTGATATTTTTGTATTTCACTTTCAAAACAAAATGATACCCCCTCACATAAGCCACTTATTATTTAAAATATAGGTAACATGGACAAAGAAAATCACTGTTGATGAAGGTAACAGATAAAAGATTCTTAATTTTATTGCTCTTGAAAAAGTTAAACAAGAGGAACACTGACTCTAGATGCTACTTATTAATCTTGAACAAAAACTCATTTTAGATTAAAACAAAAAATAGCATTTCATCCCTAAACATGAATAAAAGCTGAGTTTCTTTTTTTATAGAACTAGAAAATGGGGCTGATGTCAATTTACTTTACTAGATAAACTAGGGTTACCATATTTTGAGCCTCCTAAAGGAGGACACTCCACGGGCCCCTGGCCCTGCCCCCAGCCCCGCCCCAACCCCCCCCCCTTCCCCAAAGTCCCCGCCCCAACTCCGTCCCCTCCCCTGCTTCCCGCGAATATTTGATTCGCGGTAAGCCTGAAGCAGGTAAGGGGGGGGGAGGAGGTGCGTCTCCAGCCTGGGTCCGCCCGCCCAGCACTGCCGGCCCCCGGGCGAGCACCCCCGGCCGGCCAACCGCCGGCCCCCGAGCCGCCGGCCCCCGACCGCCGAGCCGCCGGCCCCCAAGCCCCCGAGCCCCCGACCGCCGAGCCGCCAGCCCCCGAGCCGCTGGCCCCTAACCCGCCGGCCCCTGAGCCCCCAACCCGCCGGCCCCCGACCTGGCCGACCGCCGGTCCCCAAGCCCCCGACCCGGCTGGCCGCCGGCCCCCGACCCGCCGA